>NW_028234434.1:16430629-16433129 GCF_977035675.1 Penaeus japonicus
GAAAAGTAGTTAGATTCACGTATAGTTTTTTGATTGTCTCATTTATTTGCATTTATCATAACCCGAGATAGCCCCTTAAATGTATTATCTATTACTTGACTAGATCTATAAAGCTATTATTATCATTTTTATTATCATTAACATTATTGTTACTATGATAATTATCATTATTATTTTTATTGCCATTATCATTATTATTATTATTGTAATTATCATCACCATGATTGTTTCTATTCTTCTCATTGTTACTTTTATCACCATTTCATTATGATTATTATCATTACTATTTCTAATATCATTATCATTACTATTGTTATTATCATTATCACTATTGGTACTATTATCTTTATTATCATTACTACTACTATTATCATTATTATGACATTCATATTTATTATCGTTATGATTAGTATTATCATTATCATTATCTTTAATGCCATCATCATCATAATTACCATTATCATCCTCACTACTACTATTATTAACATCATCATTTCTACTATTATCTTCATTATCATTATCATTGTTATTATTATTATTAACACGATTGTCATTATCATTATCATTATTATAACTGTCATTATCATTATCATTATCATAACTGTCATTATTATCATCATCATCATTGTTATAATTACTATTATCACCATTATCAATATTCCTGTCTTACCAATCTTTTTGATTAACCCTTTTTCTCCGGCAAGAAAGGCCAAGGACCTTAGTGTGCAACAAGGGCCTGATCACTCCCTAACCACTCACGTTGGTGCAACCCCTTATATTCCCGTAAACGCGTATCCTCACATTCAAAGAGATACAGAAACCATTAATGACGCGCCTTGCAACTTATGCAAGCTTTGCATTTTTCCATGTGGGGGGGAAAATTTTTTGTACCGAAAATGAATAGCCTCATCTCATCTATCATTAAGGGAAAAAAAGGGGAAAAAAGACTTCGAAAAAAGGGGAAAAAAGATAAATAAACAATGCTTTCTACCCGACAATCACAGTCAAATATTCACAAAAATACGAAACCACCCAAATGAAACGCAAATTATATTAATAAACATTTTCTCGTTGCATAAAAGTCCCCTCTGGGAGACATTTCAGAGGGGAAAATTTCCATGTGCCTGATCCGTTTATCCATAACTGGTTTTTAATGGTATTTACAATCTTAATAACACCTGTTACACCTTTCGTGAGACATTTATCGTTCGCTACTGCTTTGCATACGGTATAATACAAAAGAATGATTGTATGACACTTAGGCACAATTCTTAAGGCAGATGGGAGCGTCTTCTAGTTTTCATCTAGTTATTATTATTACTTTTTTTCTTTATTTTATTTTATTCTTTTTTTTCTTTTTTTTTAGATAAGGGGCGTGGAGGTGGGGGTGTGGTGGGGGTGGGTGCAGGGAGATTTGGCTACCTGTATGTATGTTCTTTTTCTCTCAACCCCTCCTCTCCCCTCCCCACCCAGAGTAACATATGATCAATGCAATTAGATTTAAAAACGGAATTTTAATTATGTTTACTTCTTAGTTGTTGTTTTTTCTTCTTCTTTCTTTCTTCTTTTTTTTTCCTTTCTACGCCTCACCCTTTTCCTCATTACCATTATCTTCACCATCATAGCCATCTTCTTCCTCTTTTTCTCCTTCTGCATCTTCTCCTCGTCATTCTTCTGTGTCTTCTTCTCCTCCTTCATATTCTGCTTCTTTTCTTACTTCTTCATTATCGCCATCTTCTCATTCTTTATTTTCTTTTTCATCATCTCCTGCTCCTCTTCCTTTTTTTATTCATCCTCACCATCATCATCATCACCTCTTCTTTCTTCTTCTGCCTCTTCTCCTTCTTCTTCTCTTCCTCGTTCTTCTAGTCCATAGTGAAGTGGAAGAGGGTGGATTAGCATAAATCCAGTAAGTGTTGGAGGAAGAGCTGTTTGAGGAAGGAAGATATGGAGGAGGGGGTTGGGGGTTGGGGGGAAGGGGTGCGGGGACCTCCTCTTCATATCACCATCATTTAGGGAGGACGGGTTCATGATTCGACCCTCCCCCCCACCCCCCTCTCCAGTACTCTCTCAAAGGACACGCCCTTTATACGTGAAATTCCGCCCTATTTTACTAAGGTTTCTTTTAGAGTTCATGATCATTATCATCATCATCATCATAACTAATGTTAGTGTCACAGTTATTGTTAGCATTGTCATTATTAGTATTATTATCATCATTGTCATTTTAATCAATATCATCATCATTATTATCATCAACAACATCAATACGATTCTCATAACTAGTGTCATTATTGTAACAAATTTATCTTTTTTTTTCTTTTTTTTCTGTTCCACTGTTCCCTTCATCTTCCCTCCTACCCCTTGAATCCTCCCTTTCCTCGCCTCCACTCCACCTCTCTCTCTTTACCCCTATACTCCCTCTGCCCTCCTTCTGCTCTTCCTCTCCCTCTACTCTCCCTCTGCCCCCTCTCTCCCTCTACCCTCCCTCTGCCTTTCC
>NW_028234434.1:16453129-16457743 GCF_977035675.1 Penaeus japonicus
CCTGTCAGATTTAAAACTTACATTATGATTTCCATGTTATCAAACAAAAGAAAGAGAATGGGGAAGGGGAGAGAAAAAGATTCTAGAAGTTGATCTTTTTTTTTTCCTTTTTTTCGTTTTTTTTTTTTCTCTCTCTCTCTCTCTCTTCGAATCGTAATGTGATATTTCAAGAATATTTAAATATCCTCAAAACAGTGAAGTTTTTTTTTTCTTCTTCCCTTTCTTCTTGATATCATTCTTCTTCTTCTTTTCCTTATTCCTCTTCTTTTCCTTTCTATTCCCTCTTTATCATGTCGTCTTCCTGTCTTCTTTTATTCCTCTCTCTCCTTATTTTCCCTTACTTAGTCTTCTTATTCCCTCCTTCCCCTCTATCTTCTTCCTATCCTATTACTTCAACTAATTCCTATCCATTTCCCTTCTTCCTCCCTCTCCCCCCTCTCCCTCCTCCCCTCTACCGACTCTCTTCCAATTCTTCCTCCCACTCCGTTTCAACCCATTTTACTTTCCCCTTCAATCCCTACTTCATCTACCTCCCCTCCTTTTCCTCCTCTTCTTCCTCCCCTTCTTCAACTCCTCCTTCTTCTTCTCCTCCCTCTCTATCTCCTCTCTTTCAAATTCTCTTCCTCCCCTCCTCCAATTCCTTCCAGTCCTCCTCCCCATCTACCTGCACTCCTACAATTCCTCCCCCTACCCATCTACCTCCTCTCTCCCCCCCCCACCCCTTTTCCCCCCCTCCCCCCCCTTTCCCACGCCACACCTCTCATTTTTCTTCCCACCCCCCCCGCCCCCCCACACACACACACACACACACGAAATACCTCCTCCTCACTACTCCATCCCCTCTTCCCTTCACCCTCCATTCCTCTTACCTCCTTCCTCTCCCGTTCCTTCCTTCCTTCCTCCCCTCCTCCTCCTCCCTTTTCCCCCGTTCCTTCCTCCCTCCTCTACCTCAACTTCCCCTCCCCCCCCTGCCCTGCTCCTCCAACCTCCCAAGCTCCCTCCTCCTCCCTCCTCACCCCTTCTCCTCCCTCAATATCTCCTCCTCTACCTCCACCCGTCCTTCCTTCCTCCTTCCTCCCTCCTCCCTCCTCCTCCCTCCTCACTCCTCCTTCTCCTTATCCTCCCTCCTTCCTCCCTCAATATCCCCTCCTCTACCTCCACCCGTCCTTCCTTCCTCCTTCCTCCCTCCTCCTCCCTCCTTCCTCCCTCCCGAGTGGCCAATGACCATAACACACAACTGTTCTCAAAATAGAACACTTTCCTTCATGGTTTCAAACGCCTTCGAATCCTTTATCCTGCGTCTCATCGCATAAAGCCTACTCATATCTCAAACCCTCAAGGGAGACGCTAAGGTCGAGAGTCCTGTGGATTTCTTGGGAATGGCCGACTTTCTGGGGGGGGGGGGGAGAGTCACGATGTTCGCATAGCTCTGCCTGATGGATGTGTTCCTGGAGGACTTGATTTTTTTTTTTTCTTTTTTTTTTTTTTTTTTTTTTTTTTTTTTTTTTTTTTTTTTTTTTTTTTTTTTTTTTTTTTTTTTTTTTTTGGAAGGGGGGGGCTTTTGCGTCTTTCCTTTTATTTTGTTTTTCATCTATGCTTCTTTTTCTTCTGTTTTTCTTTTTCTTCTTCTTTCCTTATTCTGTTATTCTTCTCCTTCATTTCTCCTTCTTCTTCTTCTTCTCCTTCCTTTCTCCTTCTTTTTCTACTTCTTCTCCTTTTTTCTCATTCTCCTTCTTCTAATTCTTTTCTCATTCTTTTTTCTACTTCTCCTTCTTTTCTCCTTCTTCTTCTTCTTCTCCTCCTTCGTTTTTCCTTCATCTTCTTCCACTTATTTTCTTTCATTTCTCCTTTTTTCTTTTCCTTCTTCTATCCTTCTTCTTCTTCTTCTACTTCAATTTCCTTCAAGACGCTTGTACTACAATTGGTGTCTAACGAAGAAAGGGAAGAGGAGAAGAGGAGTAGATAGTAAAGCAGGAGGGGGGAAGAGGAAGAAGAGGGGGAGAAGGTAAAAATAAATAAGGAAGAAGAGGAGGAGGGGAAGGAAAAGGAAGACAAGAAGGGGATGAAATAGAGAAGGAGGGGGAGGAGGAAGGAGATGAGAGCGATAGGAAGAAGTAGAGAAGAAGGAGGAAGTGAGAGAAGAAAGAAGAGAGGAGAGAAGAACATAGAAGAGAAAGAGACGTAAAAGAAGAAAGAAAAGATGGTGAAAGAGGAAAAAGGAAAACAAAAATAAAGAGTAGGAGGAACAATAAAGAAAAAAAAGTAAGAAAAAAAGACCAAAAGAAAAAAGAAAAAAGAAAAAAAGCGAAAGACAAGAATAGAAGAAAAAGAAAATAAAAATGGTCGGATCACAACGAAAAGAAGGAGAAAGAGAGAAGAGAAAAAAGGAAGACAGAAAGAGGGAGGGGGAGGGGGGGGGGAAGAGCATGGGTCGCGTCCTTAGAAATATATGAAGGAATGGGAGACTGTAACTCGGGCATAAACGAAGGATATTTATGTTATCTTTTCGCTTGCTTAAGTTTGTTGTTCTTCTTGTACGCTCGCTCTTTCTGTTCTCTTTTGTTTGTTTGTCTTTCTTTTATTCTCTGTTTTCTTTTTAACCCTCTTTCTTTCGTTTAACCCTTTTCTTCTTATTTCTTCTTATCGTTATTTTTATTTTATTTTCTTATTCTCCTCTTCTCTTATTTCTTCTTCTACTTGCTTTCGGTCTTCTTCTTCTGTACATTTTATTTTCTTATTATTATTTTTACTGCAACTTCATATATGAAAAATGAATCTACTGATTTTTATTTTATCTGTCTATATATATATCTATCTATCTATCTATCTATCTATCTATCTATCTATCTATATCTATATCTATCTATCTATATATTTCTATATATATATATATATATGTATATATATATATGTTTATATATATACATATATATTATATATATATATATTATATATATATTATATATATATATTACAGTATATTATATATATATATATATATCTATATATATATATATACATTATATATACATTATATACATATATATTATATATATATTTAATATATATTTATATATATATTATATATTAATATTATATATATATATATATATATATATATATATGTATATTTATATATTTATATATATATATATTATTATATATATATTATATATATATATATATATATATTATACATAATATAATATATATATATATTTATATATTTATATATGTATATATATTGTATATATATATATATTATATCTATATATATTATTTAATAATATATATATATGTATATGTTATACATACATACATATATAAATTATATATATATATACATATATATATATATATATATATATATATATACATATATATATATATATATGTCTGTGTGTGTGATATATCATCTACTGTTAACTCTTAAGATAAAGGATAGTAACCATCATAATACTAGTAATAGTATAAGAATAAGTCAATGACAAAAGCAAAGACAGGCAAAAAAAAGACATAATGATAAATTAGCTTTCAATAAATCACATATAAATAAATCATAAAGAAAACAAAGATCAACCACTCAACACCTCTCTCCCCCCAACCCCCTCCCCCCCCTGCCACCAAACCTTCCCCATACCCCCACAACACCCCCACCCCACCCCCACACCTACCCCCCCCAAAAAAAAAAAAAAATTAAAGAAGAAAAAAAAAAAAGACCAAGAAAAAAGAAAATAAATAGATAAAAATGAAAAAAAAAAAGAAATTCAAAAAAAGGGCCATTGAAATATTTGATGAAGGCTGCCTCTCCAGAGGGAGTTTTCAAGGTGAGATACTGCGAGGCGGCTCCAATATCCATCGTTATAAATCAGAATGGATCGCGTTCCTTCAGCAGTGTGACCAACGTAGGACGAGGGGGGGGAGGAGGAGGGGGGAGGAGGAGGAGGTGGGTGAGGGTGAGGGTGGAAGAGGGGATGGGGGAGGAGGAGGAAGAGGTGGAGGTGGGTGGAAGAGGGGAGTGAGGAGGAGGAAGGGGTGGGTGAGGGTGAAGGTGGAAGAGGAGGTGGGTGGAAGGGGGGCGAGGAGGAGGTGGGGGAGAGTGGAAGGGAGGGTGAGGAGGAAGAGGAGGTGGGTGGAAAGGGCGTGAGGAGGAGGAGGAGGGGGTGGGTGAGGGTGAAGGTGGAAGAGGAGGTGGGTGGAAGGGGGGCGAGGAGGAGGTGGGTGGAAGGGGGGCGAGGAGGAGGTGGGTGGAAGGGGGGTGAGGAGGAGGAGGTGGGGAGGAAGAGGGGGTGAGTGGGAAGGGGAGAAGTAAATGGAGCTGGAGAGGGGGTGGAGGGGGAGGGGAATGTGCTGGAGGAGGAGGGGTGGTGGTGGAGGAGGTGGATTAGGAGGAGGAGGAGGAGGAGGTGGTGGTGGTGGCGGAAGAGAAGGAAAATTATTAATGTGTTGCTAAGTTTTGGATTGGTATCGTATTGCTTTGCGGGTTTTCCTGATTATTTTATACTTCTACGTCATGTATATTTAGCTTTTATTTCCATCTCTCTCCCTCTCTCTCTCTCTCTTTCCTCCTCCTCCTATCTCTCTCTCTCTCTCTCTCTCTCTCTCTCTCTCTCA
>NW_028234434.1:16457843-16462843 GCF_977035675.1 Penaeus japonicus
ACCCAAACGTTATAAATCAGAATGGATCGCGTTCCTTCAGCAGTGTGACCAACGTAGGACGAGGAGGGGGAGGGGGGGGGGGGAGGAGGTGGGTGAGGGTGAGGGTGGAAGGGGGGAGTGAGGAGGAGGAGATGGGTGGAAAGGGGGGTGAGGAGGAGGAGGAGGAGGAGGGGGTGGGTGAGGGTGAAGGTGGAAGAGGAGGTGGGTGGAAGGGGGGCGAGGAGGAGGTGGGTGGAAGGGGGGTGAGGAGGAGGAGGTGGGGAGGAAGAGGGGGTGAGTGGGAAGGGGAGAAGTAAATGGAGCTGGAGAGGGGGTGGAGGGGGAGGGGAATGTGCTGGAGGAGGAGGGGTGGTGGTGGAGTAGGTGGATTAGGAGGAGGAGGAGGAGGTGGTGGTGGCGGAAGAGAAGGAAAATTATTAATGTGTTGCTAAGTTTTGGATTGGTATCGTATTGCTTTGCGGGTTTTCCTGATTATTTTATACTTCTACGTCATGTATATTTAGCTTTTATTTCCATCTCTCTCTCTCTCTTTCCTCCTCCTCCTATCTCTCTCTCTCTCTCACTCTCTCCCATCTCTCTCTCACTCTCTCCCCCTCCTATCTCTCTCTCTATCCCCCTATCGCTCTTTCTCTCTCTCTCTCTCTCTCTCTCTCTCTCTCTCTCTCTCTCTCTCTCTCTCTCTCTCTCTCTCTCTCTCTCTCTCTCTCTCTCTCTCTCCTCTCTCTCTCTCTCTCTACTCCTCTCTCTCTCTCTCTATCTATCTCCCCTATCTCTCTCTATCTCTCTCTCTTTCTCTTTCTGTCTCTCTCCCATCCCCAATTTTTATTTCTCTTTGCCCCATTCTCTTTCTCCTCCCCCCTCTCTCTCTCTCCTCCTCCTCTCCCCTCCCTCCCTCTCTCTCTCTCTCTCTCTCTCTTCCTCTCTCCTCATCCTTCCTTTTCTCCTTTGGTTCTTTAGTACTGTCTCGTACCTTAAGATCTGTCGCCCTGCCTTTGAAATCAGGAGACAAATCCTTCTCCCTCTTTTATCCAAATCTGAAAAAAAGTAATGACAAAAAAAAATGAATATGTCAGTCACGCGACATGTCCTTCACTCTCCTCTATTTCAATATAAGAAAGAATATGGATGGGAAAAGAATAATAATAATGAAGAGGAAGAAGAAGAAAGGAGACGAAATTTTATAAGGGAGAAAAAGGTATCTAAAAATTTCGCCTTTCTTCCCCCTTTCCTTTCTTTTTCAAGCAATCAAACACCGCGCGAGGAAATAAAAAGAAAAAGAAAATCCAGCTGCCAATCTGAGCCCGAGGAAAGAGAGAGAGAGAGAGAGAGAGAGAGAGAGAGAGAGAGAGAGAGAGAGAGAGAGAGAGAGAGAGAGAGAGAGAGAGAGAGAGAGAGAGAGAGAGAGAGAGAGAGAGAGAGAGAGAGATTGAGAATGTGAGGGCTGACGTAGAGAGAGAGAGGAGAGAGAGGAGAGCGAGAAAGACAGATACAGAGACAAAGACACAAAGCGGAGGGAGAGAGAGAGGACGTGAAAAGAAAGAGAGAAGAGACAGATATAGAAACAACGAATGAAAGAGCAGAGAGGAGAGAGACAAAAGAAAGAAGAGGCGAGGAGTGAGAGACAAAGCGAAATAGAAATAATGAACGAGAGAGAGAGAGAGAGAGACAAAGAAAGAAAGAAAGATAAAAAAAAAATGAACGAGAGTGAGAGAGAAAGAAAGAGAGAGACAAAGAAAGAAAGGAAAAAGAGAAAGAATGAACGAGAGAGAGATAGAGAGAGAGAAGGACATCCCGAGAGGGAGAGGAGGTTAAGAGAGAGATAGGAAATGAGACAGAGAGAGAGGGAAGAGGAGAGAAGAGGAAGGATGAGAGAAGGACAAGGACACTGGAATCCCTATCCATCCCTATCCCCCCTATCCCCCCAATCCCCCTTCCTCCCCCCCCCCCCCCTCTCTCCCCCCCCCCCCTTCTCTCTCCCCCCCCCCCCCTCTCTCTCTCTCCCTCCGACGTCTCCTTCCGGGGGAGGCAAGCTGCTGGGTGGCAGGCCTCAGGAATAGCCTTAGTTTATCGTCAGGAAACAATAACTTACCCTTCCAATAGGAGCCATTCATCGTCGTCCCCGGCAGCGCCCATAGACGAGCTGTAAAAGAGGAATAATACAAATTTTATCGGGTGTTCTGAGACCGTGGATGGTTGGCCCCGCGCGTCACTCTGCGGCCCACGTTGGCAATCTTCGGACCCCGCTTGGAGGTTTTGACTGGCGAGTTTTTTTGGGGGGGAATTATTGTTATTGTGGTCTTGTTGATTTTTGCGATTTTTTTTTTTTTTTTGATGGGGGGGGGGGTTTTTCTGATTTGATTTCGTTTTTGTGTGTGTTTTGACGGGGGGAGGGCGGGGGGGCGCTGGGAGGGGGCTGGTTGTTTTTCTATTCGATTGTGATTTTGTGAGTTTTCATCATTGGTGATTTTACTGTCTTTTTTCTCTTCTTCTTTGGTTTTGTGATTTTTTTGTGTGATTATTGGTTTTGTCTTTCTCTTTTTATCTACTTTTTTTTTTCTTGGTTTCTCTTTAGTAGGTCATCTATGGTCAGGAAAAGAATGAGTTCGATATCTAGGTCAAATTCACACCTATTCTTTGTTATTTTTACCTCAATGAATACGATAGAATTAATTCACTTTGGTCAATTACAATAACTTTTTTCCCTCCTATATCTTTCGGTGGCTAAGAATCAGCATTGTAGGTTTGGCTTAGGAACAAATCCTTCCCCTTCTCTACCTTTTCTACACCTGAACTCTACCCCACCCCCACCCCCCCTACCCCCGAACGACTCTTTCTCGCTACCTCATCATACCCAGAGCCCCACCTACCCAGCTTGACCTCTTTAAACGACCCCCTCTGAGCACCCTTTAACACCATTTTCTTTCTTTTAAACGCGTCCTCCTTTTATCCCTTAAACGTACCTTTCTTCCATCCCCCTTCCCTTAAATCCTCCTCGCTTAAGCTCTCCCCATTTCCTTAAACACCCTTCCCTCCCTCAGACAAACCGCTCCCCCTCTCTTAATCGTTCTCCTTCTCCCTCCTTTAAATGCTGTTTTCTCCCTTTTTTAAACAAATCCCTCCTTCAAACAACCCCCCCCCCCCCCTTAAAACGCACCTTCCCTGAAAGCGCCTCCCTCCCCCTTTCCCTAAACTCCCTTAAAAAAAATCCTTTAACACCCTCCGTCCCTTAAACGCTTCCCTTCTCTCTTAAAAGTCCTCCCGCTCCCTCCTTAAACACCCTCTCTCCCTTAGATACCCCCCTCCCTTGTCCCACCCCCCTTTCAGGACAAGTCGAAAGAGCAGAGAAGCCAAACAGCGAGGGTGGGTTATATTTCCTGAGCGTGAAAAGGTACAGGAAGGCCTCCAGCCAACAAGGGCGCGGTCTGGAACTGAGTTTGGAAAGGTCTGGGTTGCCCTCTGGATGTCTGTCTGTCTCTGGATGTCTGTCTGTTTCTGGATGTCTCTCTGGTTCTTTGATTGTTTCTCTGTCTGTGTGTGTGTTTTTATCTCTTTCTCTGTCTGCCTGTCTGTCTGTCTGATTCATTCTCTCTCTCTCTCTCTCTCTCTCTCTCTCTCTCTCTCTCTCTCTCTCTCTCTCTCTCTCTCTCTCTCTCTCTCTCTCTCTCTCTCGCTCTCGCTCTCGCTCTAGCTCTCTCTCACTATCCATCTATTTATCTCTGTCTATCTATTTATCTATCCATCTCTTAAATAGATATGGACAGAGCCGTCACCGGTAACAATTTAAAAACAGAAAAAAAGGAAAAGAAGAAAAAGAAGAAAGGAAAGGAAGAGAGATCTTTCGTTTTTTTTTTTCTTTTTTTTCTTTTTCTTTTTTTAGTCGCATCCATTCCAGATAACGGGGAGGTCGCGTCCATACGTAGGGGGTTAGGGTAAGAGGGGAGGGGGCGAGGGTAGGAGGGGGAGGGGGAATAGGGAATAGAGGGGAAAGACGGGGGGTAGGGGTAGGGGAGGGCAAGGAGGAGAGAGAAGACTCGAATAGAGGGCCGGAATATTTTATGGTGACGGCTTCTTTCATCCATGGCCAGCTTTACCAAGTTACCGCGACTGTCCGCCACACCCGCTTCCGCTCCCCTCTCCTCCACCCCCACTCCCCTCTTCCCGCCCCCTTTCCTCCCTCTCACCCCTTCCCCTTGCTTCCCTCTCCTCTCTTTCCGATCCTCTCTCTATCTTCCGTCTCCTTTCTTTCCTTCCATCTTGTCCCTTTCCCCTTGCTCTCCTCTCTTCTCTCTTTTCCCTCCCCTCTTTTCCTATTTTACCATCTTCCCTCATATCCCTCTCCCTCACCTCCTTCCCGTCTTTTCTCTCCCTTATCTCACCCCTTCCTCTTACTTCCCTCTCCCCCACCCCTCCTCATCTGCCCTTTCCTTTCCCCTTAGTCCTTCCCTACCCCTCACCTCTTCCCTCTCCACCCCTCCTTCCTATCTTCCTTCTCACTCCCTCCCTCCCTTCCACCCTATCCCTCCCCCTCCCCCACCCACCTTTCCTCTTCCAAGATGACTAGGAAGATTTTTCGACGATAGATAAAGAACAACTCGAAAAAGCTTTAACTTTTATCAATATTAGACTCTTATCTTTTGAGAGAATTGTTAATAGGTTGGAGGGAAAAAAAAGAGTGTAATATAATTGAAATATGATCTTTAAGAAGAGGAGGAAGAGGAAGGAAAAATAAGAGATATCTGACCGTGTTTTACGTGGCATGTCTTCCGATAAGGGAGGGAGGGTGGAGGGGGGAGGGGGTAGTGAGGGAGAGGGGGGAGAGGGGGGAGGAGGAGGAGAAATCTAATACGTAACTCGACGTATTGCAATCAAAGAAAAGAACTCACGATCATACCGAATTAAAAGATATAAATCCAAAGAAAGCAAACCGTATTTTATTACCCCCCCAAAAAAAGAAAAGAAAAAAAAAAGACACATTTTGAGTTTGTTTTCAAGGAAGAAAG
>NW_028234434.1:16478447-16483447 GCF_977035675.1 Penaeus japonicus
TCCCCAACCATCCACCCAACCCCATCCCAACTCTCCCCTACCCCTCTCGCTTTTACCCCCTCCCCCCACCTCTCTCTCTCTGCTCCAACCCATCCACCCTAACCCTACCCCTACCCCTTCCCCCTCTCCCCGATCCAACCCCCACCCCCCATCCAACTCCCCCCTACCCCCCATCCAACCCCACCCCCCACCCAACCTCCTTCCTCCTCCCATCAAAATAAAAATAAAAAAAATCACTCCCCTCATCCCCCACCCCCTACCATCCCCCCATCCCCCACCCCCTACCATCCCCCCACTACCCCCTACCCCCTTACCACCACCCCCTACCCCAACATCAGAGTTGGCCCAGGAAGCAAACAAAGAATAACTCGTTGCACTAGCAAGAGGACCATCGACGCAATTTTATCCTTCCTGCAGAGATCGTCGGTGTTGCAGGAAAGCCCAGACGAAAAGGTTGCAGTCCCAAGGCCGCTGTTTTAACATTTCCTGTTGCATATTCATGGGGAGGGTGGGCGCAGATGTCGCCTGGCGCTGGTGTTGGCGTCACTCATATACACTGAATATATTTGCTCTCTATTCCTCTCTCTTTTAAGGGTGTTTTGACTTTTCTCTCGCTTTTTTTTCTTTTTTTTTTTATCTCTGTCTGTCTCTCTGTCTCTCTTTCTTTCTCTGTCTTTATATCTCACTCTCTGTATGTGTATGTCTTTTATATTTTTTTCATCTTTTCTCTCTCTTTTGTTCTCTCTTTCTCTCTGTCTGTCTGTGTGGCTCTTTCTTTCTATTTATTTTCTTTCTTTCCTTCTTTCTCTCTCTCTCTCTCTCTCTCTCTCTCTCTCTCTCTCTCTCTCTCTCTCTCTCTATCTCTTTCTCTCTCTTTCTCTCTCTCATTCTCTCTCTTTTCGGTTTTCTCTTTTCTCCGTTTTTAGTATTCTCATTTCCTCGTCTCTTAATGTCTTCATCATTTTTTGTATATGTATATAGATATATATAAATACATATATATATATATATATATATATATATATATATATATATATATATATATATATATACATATATATAATATATATATATATATATGTTTATATATGTGTATATATATATATATATATGTATATATATATATATATATATATATATATATATCACTCCTGTGCTCTTTTTTCCGTATTTTCTTTTCTTTCTCTTTATATATTTTTTTCTCCACATCTCATACTTTCCTTTTTGTTCCTTTTCCCCTTTTCTCTCTCTCTCTATGCGTTTCATTTTGGCTTTTCTATTTGTCCAAACCTCTCTCTCTCTCTCTCTCTCTCTCTCTCTCTCTCTCTCTCTCTCTCTCTCTCTCTCTCTCTCTCTCTCTCTCTCTCTCTCTCTCTCTCTCTCTCAATCTCTCTCTTTTTCTCTCTCTCTTTCTCTCTCTCTCTCTCTCTTCCTTTATCTCCCCCTATCCTCTATCCCTCGCTCGTGCCTCACTATTCCCATTCCTATTCCCATATAACCAACGAGTGATTGATTACTCCACCAGGAAAAGTAGACCATTGCCAAGCTCAGTCTATTTCATCACCTGTTGATTCACCAAACATTCTAATCAATAGCTAATGCAGGGACGTATTTACAACTGGAGAGAGAGAGAAAGTGTGAGGGGGGAGAAAAGATTGGCAGAGAGTGAGGGAAAGATGGAGAGAAAGAGGAGGGGGTAGGAGAAAGAGGAGGGGTTAGGAGAGAGAGGGATATTGAGATAGATAGATAGATAGAGACAGATAGATAGATAGGTAGGCAGATTGATAGGTAGATAGATAGATAGATAGATAGAGAGAGAGAGAGAGAGAGAGAGAGAGAGAGAGAGAGAGAAAGAAAGAGAGAGAGACACACACAGAGGCAGATTGATGACAAATAAGAAACTTATAAAAAGAGAAACAAGAAAGAGAGAGAGAGAGACTAAGAGACAAAGAGAAAGAGATTGAGAGAGAGATAGAGAAAAAAAAATCAACAGCGAAAGAGAAAGAGAGAGAGCACAAAAAAAATTAATGATAATAAAAAATGAAAAAAAAAGGAGAGAAGGAGAGAAAGAGAGAAAGAGAGAAAAAAATGATAAACAAGCAAAACAGAGAAAAGACAAAGGAGCCCCCCTTTTTGTATCTGTTATGCAATTTCCATAGCTCACAATACGTGTTCATAGATATGTTGCGAAGGAAGGTCTATTCGCACGTCTGTTGCAAAAGGACTTTATCTCCTGTGGGTGTTGCAGAAGCCTGATCCTTGCAAGAGAATGACGTTTCCAAGGCTATTGTTATCAAGGGATTCGCACACCGGTATTGACACGGCCATGCAAGTTTCAAGTCTTTATTATTCGGATTAATATTGTTTTCTTTGTTGTTATTTTTATTGTTTTTATTCTGATTGTGATTTTTTTTCTTATCATTGTTATCGTCGTTTTTTTATTATTGTTATGGTCGTTTTTTATTATTGTTATCGTCGTTTTTTGTTATTTTCATTATCATTATTATTATTATCATTATTGTCCTTATTATTTTTCAGACTATTATTAGTTTTACTTTATTGTTGATGTTTTTGCTGTTATTAATATCAGCATTTTATCACCATTGATAGTATCATCACTATCATAATCAAATTTTTTTTATTATCATAATTATTATCATTATTATCATTAATGTTACTATTACTATTATCACTATTCTCATCATTATTTCCATTATCATTATTGTCATTGATATTAACATCTTTAGTATATTGATTGTTATCATCATTATTATCATCTTTCTCATTACTATCTTTTTTTATCAGCTTCGTCTCTTTTATAATGATCATTGTTATTATTATTCTCAGCACTATCGTTTTTATCATCATTCATATTGTTATCATTATCATTATCATCATTATTTGTATTATCATCATTTTTATCATGTAATGATCATTTCCATATTCCTCGTTATTATCCTAATCATTATCACCCCTATTGTTGATAATTATTATCATTGTTATTAGTACTATTATTATCATTATGAATATGATGATTATTGCTCTCATTATCATTATACTTTTTATTGTTATTATCGTTATCATTATTATCATTAGAGGTATCAATTTTATTGTTTATATCATTGCTATCACCATTATCTTAATCATTATTGTGATCATCATCATTAAAATTATGTATATACTTATGAATCCAGTAACAGTTAATTAACAGAAACAAAACAAAAAAATTACACATGATAGTTAAGTAAATTAAAAAAAGTATATATAAACTTAGACACTCGCTCCCCCATCCCATCCCTCCATACTTTTTATGTATATATTCTTTTATTTATCTTTATTTTATCATTATCATTTATTTTATTTTATTTTTTTTATCTGATCCTTCTAGTTATCTAGAAGTTACATGGAAATACCTTTAAGAACTACTCTATACAAAGGTTAGGAGTAAGGGTGAGGGGAAAAGGGGGATGGGGGAAGGGGATAGGAAGGGGAAGGGGAAGGGGAAAGAGAAAGAAGACGGAGGGGAATAGGAGAGAAGGAAGGGAAAGGGAAAAATATGAGGAGGGGGGAGTAGGAGAAGAGGTGAAGAGGGGGAGGGGGAGGGGAAGAGGAACGGGGAAGGGGAAGGGAAAAGGATAGGGGAAGGGGGAGAGGGAGGGGTAGGGGGAGGGGATGGGGGAGGGGGAGAGGAACGGGGGAGGGGGGGGAGGGGGTTATTGGCATCCATTACAACTCATTTGTAAACATCGGAAACAGTTGTTATGGAATTTATGAATCGTTCATTAATTTATGTCATTGTTTTTCGCGTCACACGTTTGATGAATGGCGGCATAAATTTTATATTACTCGAAATAACCTTTGGGGCAAAAAACAAAGGAAAGGAACGAAAAAGAAAAAAAAAGATTCGAAAAAAAGATACTCGCGGGTATATATTTACGCAAAAGTTCTATACGTTCTATGGGGTGTCACATTCTCCTCCGATTCCCTCTCCCCCTCCCTTCCCCCTTCCCTTCCCCCTCCCGTTCCCCTCCCTTCCCCCTCCCTTCCCCCTCCCTTCCCCCTTCCTTTCACCCTCCTGTCACCCTTCTCTTCCCCTCCCTTCCCCCTTCCCTTCACCCTCCTGTCACCCTTCTCTTCCCCTCCCTTCCCCTTCCTCCCTTCCCCTCTCTCTTCCCTCTCCTCCGTAAAGAATAAGTAGAGATACGAAAAAAAATGAATACAGAATCATAAGGTTAGTACTTTTTCTTTTTCGTTTTTGCGAAAAAATAAGTAAATATTTAAATGGATAGATAGATAGATAGATAAATTGACATGTAGCTAAATACGTTTTTATCAAAACATATGAAAAAAAATAGATAGGCAGATGAACAAAGAAACTTTTAGATGAAAATATTAGATCAATACATAAATCAAATAACGAATACATAACCACTCTCTTGCTATTATGTAAAACGCAAAAATACAAAAAATAAAAATAATTTTAAAGAGACACACACATACACAGAGAGCGGAATACAGAAGGATTGAAAACAGTGTTCGAGCTCTTCAAAAAGTGTGCTAGAATCCCTATGCATATTAGGTGTTGTCAACCCCTTTTCCCCTCACTCTCTCTCTCTCTCTCTCTCTCTCTCTCTCTCTCTCTCTCTCTCTCTCTCTCTCTCTCTCTCTCTCTCTCGCTCTCTCTCTCTTTCTCTCTCTCTCTCTCTCTGGATAGGTTCGCTATGGCGGCTGTTACTTTGGTTGAAAACGGCTTTTGGAAAATTTGTCCTCTCGTATCAATACATCTTTTCGAGGTGGACTCCTCTCTCGAATGAAAAATCGACTTCTTGTGTTTTCTGTCTGTTGCTGTCTCTTGTTTTTTCTTTCTCTCTCTTTGTCTCTCTTTCTCTCTCTTTTTTTTTCTTTCTTTCTGTCGTTTATTTTTTCTGGCTCTTTCTATTGCTTTCTTTCTCTTTCGCTCTTTGTCTGTCATTTTGTCTGTTTTTCTCTCTCATTATCTC
>NW_028234434.1:16493447-16498447 GCF_977035675.1 Penaeus japonicus
AAGAGGGAGAGAGGTTGAAAAAGAAAGAAAGAGAGAGAGAGAGAGACTTAAAAATAATTATATCTAAAAATTGAATAAAGTTGTCGAGTTAATCCCTCCATCCCCCTCCCTCCCCTCCCCCCCGCCCCCCTTCGACAGACGAGTGTACCGACCACAATGGCTCGAGTCAAAACGAAAATGATTAATCGACGGGAATTGAAAAGATCAAATCGCGTGCTGTAACCAACACTATTATGCTCACTTCTCTCCTCGCGTACCCCTACCCTCAACCTCCTACCCTCAACCCCCATCCCCTCATCCCCTTACCCCTCTCCCCTCTCCCCCGTCTCTCCTCTCAGCTCCACACTACCTCCCCTCCCTCCCAACATCCCTCCTCCAAGATCCATACCCTCCTCCCCCTCCCCCCCCGTTCTCCCCCCTCCCCCACCCTTCCTCCAAGCTCCATACCCCCACTCCTCTAACCCCTCCTTTAAGCCCCACTCCTCCCTCCACCCTCCCCATGTACCACAACCCCCACCTCCCTCCCCCCCCCTTCCTGCTGCGAACG
This sequence comes from Penaeus japonicus, assembly GCF_977035675.1. Lineage (NCBI taxonomy): Eukaryota > Metazoa > Arthropoda > Malacostraca > Decapoda > Penaeidae > Penaeus > Penaeus japonicus. The sequence goes on from NW_028234434.1 coordinate 16,493,995, forward strand.
GCTGACGACGACGGGAGAACCGCCGTCTTAGGGGTGAATATCGCCCTTATTGTCGGGGGAATTAAGGGTTAGAATAATAATAAGGAAAAAAAATGTAATTGGGGGGGGAGGTGGAGGAAGGGGAGCAAGGGGGGAGGGGGAAGAGAGAAGAAGGTAGAGAAAGGGAGAAGGAGAAGGGAGGAGACGAGAGGAGAATATGACAGAGAGGAGGAGAAGGAGGAAAAGGAGTGAAAGAGAAAGAGAGGAGGACGGGGAGAAGGAGAGGGGAATAGGATAGATGGGGAATAGTAGGAAGGAGATAGGGAGAAAAAGAAAGGGAGATGGAGAGGGAAGAGAGAAAGAGAAGGGAGCAAGATAGAGGGGGAGGAGGAGATGGAAGAGGGGAGAAAAGAAAGAGAGGAGGAAAGGGGGAAGGACCGAGGGAAAAGGGTGAATGGAGGGATAGGGAGAGGACAGGAGGATAGAGTGAGATATAGGAAGATAAAAAAGGAAAGAAGAAAGGGAGAAGATGAGTGAGGAGGGAGAGAAAGAGAGAAGGAGGATAAAATGGAAGGAGAGAGGAAGAAGGAGAGAGGGAGGAGGAAAAGAAGAAGGAGAGGGACAGGGAGAAAGAAAGAGAAGAGAGAGAAAGTTGGGGGATGGGAGGAGGGAGGAGAGGGGGGAGGGGGAGTGAGAAGTGGGATCAATAAACGCTCCAATAGAATTCGGTTATAGGGATCATAAGTGACGGGATCTTCTTGTGCGGGGTAGAAGGAGAGAAAGAGAGAGAGAGAGAGAGAGAGAGAGAGAGAGAGAGAGAGAGAGAGAGAGAGAGAGAGAGAGAGAGAGAGAGAGAGAGAGAGAGAGAGAGAGACGATAAGGTCGAGCGAGAGATAAAATCAGACAGAAATAAAGAGAGACAGAAAGATCGAGAGAAGATATAGATGAGGAAAAGAGAGAGAGAGAGAGAGAGAGAGAGAGAGAGAGAGAGAGAGAGAGAGAGAGAGAGAGAGAGAGAGAGAGAGAGAGAGAGAGACGATAAGGTCGAGCGAGAGATAAAATCAGACAGAAATAAAGAGAGACAGAAAGATCGAGAGAAAGATAGAGATCGGGAAAAGAAAGAGAAGAAGAGAGATAGAGGAAATAAAAAAGAAAGAGTAGAAAAGAATTGAGAAAGAGCAAGGGACAGAGAAGGAGAGAGAAAGAGGACACGAAAAACATAGAGTAAGAAGAAACGAAGGAAAAAAGAGAAAGGTGCAGAGAGAGAGAGTAAAAAAGTAAGTGAGAGAAAGAGTGAGAAAAAGAGCACTTTCGAGTTCAAAGGCAAAGGAGCTGATCATCCAGGTATATACATCCTCGGGAGGCAATTCCAAGCACAGTAGCCAAGGGAGAGAGAGAGAGAGTCCTTTCTTAAAGTGTCGGGGTAGAGGGCCAGAGGTCGACGGGGGGAGGGGGGGGGGAGTTTTAGACTAGGGGAGAAGGATGGAGGAGGAGGTAGGAGTCCGAGGGGGGAGGGAGAGGGAGAGGGAGAGGGGGAGGGGAAGGAGAATGGGAAGGGGGGGGAGGGGGAGGGGGTAGGAGTCAGAGGAAGGGAAGGGAGGGTGCTAGGAGTCAGAGGGGGGGAAGGGGAGGGAGGTAGGAATCTGAGGGGGGATGTTGAGGAGGAGGTAGGAGGCCGAGGGGGAGGGGGAGGGGGGTAGGAATATGAGGGCAGGAAGGGGAGCGGAGGTAGGAATCCGAAGGGGGTGGGAGAGGAGAGAGGGGAATCCTAAAGAAGGGGAAATGGGAGAGGGAAAGGGAGGAAGAGATAAGAGTCTAAGAATGGAGGGGGAAAGGAGGAGGAGGGGAAACAGGAATCCGAGAGAGAGAGAGAGAGAGAAGGGGAATCCTAGTTGGGAAACGATTGTCAAAAGGGGAAATCCTGGAGGAACGGGACTTGGGAAAGGGAGGGGAAAATATCAGTACTCAAAAGGAAGGGGAAGGAGTAAAGGGTGAAATCCTAGTCAAAGCAGAGAAGGATAAGAAAAAAAAGGAAGTAAAAGGTGAAGGAAGAAATTCTAGGAGTCATATCTAAGGGGTGAAAAAAGGGGAGAAGGGGGAGGGAGGAGGAGGAGGAGGAAGACGAATCCTAGAGCAGGGAGGGGGAAGGAAGGGGATCCCACCTCTCCTTCGTGGAACTGAATCCCATAACGAATGATAATCCTACGGTCCTCACTTTTTTTTTTTTTTTTTTTTTTTTTTTTTTTTAATTCTGGGACCTTAGATAATTGATGTTTCTTTTGTTCATGGAAACTAATTGCTTCGATCTGCACCCTCTTTATAGGTACATTGATAATAAATGAATAAACTGAAGCGAGAGGGAGAGGGATAATGATGATAATAATTAGGGATACTAGTAATAGTAAAACTGATATTAGGGATAAGAATAGTGATGATAATTATGATGATATCAAAGATTAATAACAAAAGAAAAGGACTGATGATAACAATGATAGTAACAATGATAATGATAATGATGTTGATGATGATAATAATATCACTGATAATGAAGGTTTTAATTATAATAGCAATAGTAATAATGATAATAATAATGATTGTAACAAATATAAAAATAATAATAATAATGATAATGATGATGATTATGGTAATGAGGATGATTGTAATGATAATAATGATAATGATATTAATGATAACGATAGTGATGATGATCCTGATATTATTAATAGCAATCATGATACCAATAATAATGAGGATAACACTGATGATAACAATGATGATAACAAAAATAATAATAACAACACTGATAATAGTAATAGTAATAATAATGATAAGAACGATAATAATGATATTGATAACAACAATAATAGGAGCAATGAAATATCACGAGAAGAAAGTTAAAAATAAGTAACAGAAAAAACAAAAAAACAAACAACAGTAAAATATAAAAACGAACGAAACGAGGAAACGAAACAAACCAAAAAACAAAAAAGTAACAAACAGAAGGAAAATATCCGCAGCGGCTAAGGTGCGGGTATGGCAAGAGCGGGTCAGAGCGGATGACGCGAGGTTGCGGATAAAATTTTAATCTCAATTCACAACGGGAACAAAAAAGGCGCCATTTTTAAAACTCTTTGTCTTCGGGTGTATGGCTAAGCTCGAGGCTGCTCTAATTTGGCCTACGCCTTTTTTGCATATCAATGAGGATCGCTCTTTCGCTCTTTCGTGTGTGTGCTGTCGCTTATACGTATTTACGTGTGTGCTCTTTCATTCATTCGGTTTTTCGTGTGTGCTCTTTTGCTTATCCGGTCTTTCGTGTTTGCTCTTTCGGTCTTTCGTGTGTGCTCTTTCGCTCATTCGGTCTTTCGTGAGTTCTCTTTCGCTCTTTCGTGTGTGCTCTTTCGCTGATTCGGTCTTTCGTTTGTGCTCTTTCGCTCATTCGGTCTTTCGTGTGTGATCTTTCGCTCATTCGGTCTTTCGTGTTTGCTCTTTCACTCATTCGTGTTTGCTCTTTCGCTCATTCGGTCTTTCGTGAGTGCTCTTTCGTGTTTGCTCTTTTGCTTATTCGGTCTTTCGTGAGTGCTCTTTCGCTCTTTCGTGTTTGCTCTTTCGCTCATTCGGTCTTTCGTGTGTGCTCTTTCATTCATTCGGTCTTTCGTGTATGTTCTCTCGGTCGGTTTCGCTATTTAGTTTGTCTCTGGTATTCTGGTTGGTCTGTCTGTCTTTCTCTGACTTTCTCTCTTTCTCTTTTTTTCTTTCTCTGTCTCTCTCTCTTTCTCTATCCATGTCTTTGTATGCTTCTTTTTTTCTCTCTCTCTGTAGCTCTTTCTCTGTTTCTCTCTCTCTCTTTGTCACATACCTACACTCTCTCATGTTGTCATACCATTCCCCCTTCATTTCCCGCCCTATTTCCCCTCATACCGCCTTATCCCCCATTTCTTTCTGTCTCTCATTCACTCCAAATTTCCTTTTCTTCCTTCTTTATAAACTCCTTCGCGATCCCAAAATTTAACGTACATTTTCCCCCTCTCCCCTCCTCCCCCTTCCCCCTCCTCTCCTCGCCAAGCCCCAGGATTGAAATCTTCGAGTGGAAGAATCGCTAGTCACTCATTGGTGGAATATTCAACCAATCAGAGCAATGATTAATGACCGTCTGTGGAGGGAGCGTCGTTTTTGGCGGGGTCTTATGTTCGCTTTCCTTTTCGCTCTCTCTCTCTCTCTGTCTCGTTTCTTTTTATTTACTTATGGAGTGATAGGTGTGGTGTTTTTTTGTGTTTGTTTCTTTGATCATTGTCGGATGGAGGTTGATTATTCTTGTTGATTATCAGTCCGAGGAGAATGTAAACAAAAGATCAAATTTAGAAGGGATAGTTTAGCGCGAAACGTTTCCTCGAATACGATCTCCTCCATCGCCAAAATAATGATCCGCAAAAGAGGGACCTTCTGGAATGACAATTTAAGGCAAGCGTGTGTTGAG
>NW_028234434.1:16513447-16515947 GCF_977035675.1 Penaeus japonicus
CCCACCCCCTTCCCCCCACCGGCTCGCGCCCCGGTGTGTGTCGGCGTGTTGACTCTGGAGCGGCTGCATCGGCGAGCGGCAGTGACCCCCGGCGAGGCATCAGTCACGGACGATACACTGAGGGCATCGCGGCGGCCCCTTTGGAGTGTCATGCCCGTCAAACATCTAGAACTTTAGGGGGGAGGGGTGGGGGAGGGGGGAGGGTTGAGGTGGGGTGGTGGGGAGGAGGGGTGGTGGGGAGGGGAGGGGGAGGGTTGAGGTGGAGAGGGTTGAGGTGGGGAGGAGGGGAGGGGGGAGGGGAGGAGGGGTGGTGGGAAGGGGAGGGGGAGGGTTGAGGTGGGGGGGGAGGGGAGGGTTGAGGTGGGGGGGAGGGGCGTTGATGTAGGGTGAAAGGGGAGTAGGGGGGGTGGGGGTAGGTTGAAGGGGCTTGGGGGTGGTTGGTGGAGAGGGTTAGTGGTGGGGGGAGTGGGGGTTTGTTGGGGGGTTGGGGTCAGAGGGGGTGGAGGAGTGTCGGGGTTTAGGAGGGTAGAGGGGAAATGTAGGGGGGTTATGGAGGTTTTAGAGGGATGGAGGGGGGAGGGATGAAAGAGGAAGAAAGAAAAGGAGGAGAAGAGGTTGTGGAAATAAAGAGTTGTGAAGGAGATAAAAAATAAATAATGATGTTAGAATAAAAGGGAGGTTATAGGAGTGAGAGTTAAGAGAAAATTAAATAATGGGGTTGGACGGGAGAAGAAGAGAGATTTTGGAGAGATGGGGAAAAAAAGAAATTCAGAAAAAGAAAAGGGTTTATATGATAAAGGGAAAGGAAGAGGAAAGTGGTGGGATTGCTGATAATGGGGAGGAGAAAGATAGCGAAAGAAGAAGATAGATAGGAACGATAGATGGTTGCGAAATAAGATAACGAAAAACAAATGTAGATAGATGGATGGATGGGAAAAAAAGAGGAAGGAAAAGAAAGAGGAGAAGGAGTAAGAGGAGAAGAAGAAGAAGAAAAAAAAGAGGAGAAGGAGTAGGAGGAGAAGACGGAGAAGAAGAAAAGAGAAGTAAAAACAAACAAATAAATTTCTACGTATACAAACATATGTACGTATGTATAATTGCAAATTATATGTTTGTACAAATTATGTATATGATTGGCAGCAGGTATGTAACATGTATTATATAAAAAGATCGTAAAACAATAGTTGACGTTAAAATAAGATAATTGATATATTCCCATATTGTATATTAATTGTGGCTGTATGTACATAATTGTATGGGTGTGTGGACGCGTGTGTATGTGCCCCATATGTGACTCTGCTATTTGTTAGAACAGATGATGGGGAAATGGACAGACGAGAGAGAGAGAGAGAGAGAGAGAGAGAGAGAGAGAGAGAGAGAGAGAGAGAGAGAAAGAGAGAGAGAGAGAGAGAGAGAAATAGAGAGAAAGAAAAGAGAGAGAGAGAGAAAAGAGAGAGAGAGAGAGAGAGAGAGAGAGAGAGAGTAGAGAGAGGACAAACAGACAGATATATATATATATATATATATCTATATATAGTATATAGATATATATAATAATATAGAGAGAGAGAGAGAGAGAGAGAGAGAGCGAGAAGAGAGAGGAGAGAGATAGAGAGAGAGAGAGAGAGAGAGAGAGAGAGAGAGAGAGAGATAGAGAGAGAGAGAGAGAGAGAGAGAGAAAGGCGGATAGTGTAGGAGAGGAGAGAGAGAAAGAAAGGCGGAGAGTGAAGGAGAAGAGAAAGAGACAGAAAGGCGGATAGTGAAGACGAAGAGAGAGAGAAAAGGAGGGCGGAGGAGATACATACACAGATAATTAGATAACTACTCATTGGCAATATAGACAGGCAGCTGTTAAGTTCCTCTACTCACTCCCCCCCCCCCCCCACCTCCCTCTCCATTTCTCCCTCACCCACCCAAGATGAGAGATAGACATAAAAAAAAAAAAAAAAAATGATGATGATAGATAAAAAATCTTCGTTAAGGAATTCCCATCACTGTCCCGACTCAAGAATATCCCCCCCCCCCCCCCACACACACACACACACATTCTCTATACTCACCTCCTTCTCTTTTCTCAATCCCCCTTCCCTTTCTCTATCAATTCCTCTCCTTTCCCCTATTCTTATTCCTCCTCCCCTACTCTTCTTCTCTCCACTCTACCCCTTCTCCCCCTCTCTTCCTCTTTCCACTCTACCCCTCCCTCACCACATTCCCTTCTCTCAACCCCTATTCTCTACCCTCCCCTTCTCTACACCCTCCTCCTTTCTTCCCCTCAATCCCACTTCCCTTTCACTACCCCTTCCCCTTTCCGTCCTCTCTCCACTCCATCCCTCCTGCACCTCATTCCCCTCTCTCCCCTCTCTCCCCTCTACTCCTCCAACCCCTCCCCTCCTCCCCCTCATTCCTCTCTCTCCCCTCTACTCCTCATCCCCTCCCCTCCTCTCTCCACTCTACCCCTCCTCCCCCTCATTCCCCTCTCTCCCCTTATACTCCTCCATCC
>NW_028234434.1:16540947-16543447 GCF_977035675.1 Penaeus japonicus
ATAATGTATATATATATAAAAATAGTATATAAATTATACATATATATGTGTGTGTGTGTATATATACATACATAGTATAGCCATAAATATATATATAGAGGGAGCATATATAGGATATAGTATATATAATATATATATATATAAAATAATTATATATAGATATACATATATAGCGAGTATGTTATTATATGCCCTACATGACATACATACATAAGAGGATAATATAAATATATATATATATAAATATATATATACATTTATAATACATATCGGTATATGTCCTAATAAGTGTGTATGTGTTGTGTGTGTGTGTACATTACTACACGAGCGACCTTATCCTAACTCCTATATTCTCCCCCCCTCATCCCCCTCTACCACCTTCCCATTTACCCCCACCACCCCCTAACACCTCCTGACCTCCCCTACGTCCCCCTCACCCCCCTCTCCCCCTCCTCCCCCACCTTTCCCCTCTACCCCTCTGTTCTTTCTCTCGCTTCCCCTTTTACCTCTTCCCCTTCCCTTCCACCAGCCCCTTATGCTCACTCATGAGAGCGCTCTCTCCCCTACCTATCCCTCCTCCCTACTCCCCCTCCCCCCCCCTCCCTCCCTCCAGCGATTCACCGGAAGCTCTCACGTGGGTGTTGTCTCATCCCAGGTCAGAGGCAGCATGGATGCGCCCGGGGTCTTTCCTCCTCTTAATGAGCTGACTTGTACCTAAGTGTATCTACGGTATTTAAAGGTCGTGCTTAAGTATGCTTGTTCTTTCTCTGTTTCTTTTTTTTTCTTCTTCTTCTTTTTTAGTTTTTTTATTAATTGTCTTTCTGTTTTTTTTTCCTTTTCTTGCTGGGTGTTCCAGTGTCTACTCTTTTTTCTCGGTCTCTGTTTGTCCGTTTCTCTCTCTCTTTCTCTTTCTCTCTCTCTCTCTTTCTCTCTCTCGTCATCTATTTATCTATTTATCTACTTCTCTATCTATGTTTCCCTTTGACCACTGAGATACAAGGAAGACCTCTTTTAAACCATTATTTTTTTTTTTTTTCATAAAAGATGAAGGAGGAGGGGAGGGAGAATGGAAAGAGGAAGTGGATGGGGGGGAGGGGGAGGGGAGGAGGAAGGGGGAAATCGTAGCATTATGCAAATCGTCTTTTAATTCAATTCCATCATTATCTCACTTGATATTTTCCCAATTAATCCGGTAGGAATTCACGTCACCCTCACCTGCACGCACGTCATAAACCAAGCTTCAATATTTTCCCCGTAACAGGAGAGGCGGTACCGCTTAATAGTTCATATTCATAACTGGATAGGCTGAACAAACACCTAATTACCCGGCCGCGAGCTAATCCCACCCTTCCTGCCGAGCGTCGTAAGGGTCGAAATCATCCGGTTATCGCTGGATGGTTCCGCCCCTCGACCCGTGTATCACTATCACCACCCTGTAGTTTCATGATAAAAAAATCAATGGCCGGTTTGCGTGTGGGATTCCAATTGTGTCTCTTCGGGAAGTGGTGAAAAAATATCATTGACTCCGCCGCGGATCTAGAAAATGTCGATACTGTGTGTGTGTGTGAGAGAGAGAGAGAGGTGGGGTAGGGGAAGAGGTGGTGGGGTGGGGATGGGGGAGAGGTGGTGGGGTGGGGGGAGAGGGGGGGGGGGGGGGGGGGGGAGGTGGTGGGGTGGGGAGGGGGGAGGGGGGGTGGGGTGGGGGGGGGGGGGGGGAGAGGTAGGGTGGGGGGGGGTGTGGTGTGGGGTGGGGAAGAGTGGCTGGGTGCGATTGGTTGGTGGTGGGGGAGGGTGGCGGTGGGCGGGGTGGGGCGGGGTGGGGGGAGAGGTGGCGGGGTGGGGGAGAGGTGATGGGGTGGGGGGAGAGGTGGTGGGGTGGGGGAGAGGTGGTGGGGTGGGGATGGGGGAGGGGGGGTGAGGTGGGGGAGAAAGGTGGTGGGGTGGAGGGCGGGGTCGAGTGGGGGATGGAGATGAGGAGATCGGGACTGTGCCCGGGATAGAGAGAGGAGTGGTGAAATGCAGGAGGGATATAGAGCTCGATCTCTCTGATGTAGGTGAAGAGGGGGATATAGATAAATATAAGAGAGAGGAAGGTGGTTGTAGGAAAGAGAAGAGGGAAAGAGAGAGGAGGGGTGAAGAGGGGATAGAGAGAAGTGGGGTGAAGGAGGGAAAGAGAGAAAGATGGGGTGGGGTGGGGATAGAGAGGGGAGAGGAAGAGGGACACCCCTCCCCCCCACCTCCTCACATCCTAACAGCTTCACCCCCCCTCCCCCACCCCTCTCTTCTCCTAACCACCTCTCCTCTCATCCATCTCTCCACTCCCTCTTCACTTCCCCCTTCATCCCTACTCACACTCTACCCATCCTCCAACCTCTCCTCCCCCCGACATCTACACTCTCTCACTCCCCTCTCTCTCTGCACTCCCCCCTTCACTCGAATTAAGTAAAGATGGACACTAAATCTTATGTATTAAATCGTAGGTTAATCAGCCTCCCCTAAT
>NW_028234434.1:16560947-16563447 GCF_977035675.1 Penaeus japonicus
GAGAGAGAGAGAGAGAGAGAGAGAGAGAGAGAGAGAGAGAGAGAGAGAATGGAAGAGCGAGAAAGATAGAGGACATGGAGAATGGAAGAACAGGGAGAGATGCGGAGAAAGAAAATAGAGAAAGAAAAAAGGAGAAAGCAAGAGACAGGGGGAGAAGAGAAAGGAGACAGCAAGAGGAATAGAAAAGGAGAGAGTGAGAAGAGGAGAAAAAAGAAAATAAAGAGAGGGGGAAGAAAGAAGACAAAAAGAGGCGAATAAACAGGGTAACAAGAATAAGGGATAAAGAAAGAGAAGGATTGAATAAAGGGGAGACAGGGAGAGAAGAGAGAACGTAGTAGACAGTAAGAGAAACAAGAGAACGGACATGAAAAAAAGGAAAAAAGGCGAAGAAAGAGAGAGAGAGAGAGAGGGAGAGGAAAAGAGGAAGAAAAAAGCCACTGGAAAGGAAAAGGGAAGAAAGAAAGAAGGGACGAGAAGAGAAAAACATTTAGAAAGCTCCTCCTCCTACTCCTCTTCCTAATCCTCTTCTTCCTCTTTCTCCTCTTCTTCCTACTACTATCACTACTACTATTACTATTACTATTATCATTACTACCACTACTAATAATACTACTACTACAACTACTACTACTACTACTCCATCTTCCTCCCCCAGCTCCTCCCCCTCCATCCTCCTCCCCCTCCATCCTCCACCTCCTCACCTTCCTCCCCCAACCCCCCACCCGCACCCCCCCACCCGCACCCCCTACCCCACCCGCACCCCCGCCAAAAGCCGCGACAAAAGTGCAATTGGTGTTAAAGCTCGGGATGGAGACCCAGCGCTAATTGGCAATCATAATTAGCTCCATCAAGAACTTAATCATCCGGAGTGCTGGCTGGGTTCTTAGATGGCAGCGAGGTGTTGTGCGAAGAGGAGGAGGAGGTGGAGGAGGAGGAGGAGGAGGAAGGGGAGGAAGGAAGGGAAAGGGGGAGGTAAAGGAGGGGGAAGAGAGGGAGGGAAAGAGGAGGGGGAGGAGGAGGAAGAGAGGGAGGGAAAGGGGCGGGGGGGGGGGGAGGAAGAGGAGGAGGAGGAGGAAGGGGAGGAGGAAGGGCAGGAGGAGGAGGAGGAGGAGGAAGAGGATGAAGGGGGAAAAGGAAGGGGCAAGGGGGAAGGGAAGGTGCAAGAGAAGCAAATGCTGTGGGGGAGGAGGAGGAGAAATGGGGAAAGGAGAGGGGAACAGGGGAGGATAAAGAGGGGCAAAGGAAGAAAAATCTAGTGGGAGGAGGAGGAGGGGCGGTGAGAGAAGAAAAGGGACAGGAAGAAAAGGGCAGAGGAGGAGGAGAAAGGGAAGGAGGGAGGAAAGGGAGAAGACAATGCAGGGGAGGAGAGCGTAGAAGGGGAGTTGGTGGAAAGAGTAGGAGGAGGAGCAAGAAGAGAAGGAGGAGGAGGAGGAGGAGGAAGAAAATGTAATAGATTATAAGAGAGAAAGAACAGTAGGAGGAGTAATGAAGAGGAGCTGGGGGGAAGGGGCAAAAAAGGAAGAAGATGGAGAAGAGGGAGAGGGGAAAGGAGAAGAGGGGAAGAAAATATAAAGGAAAAGGAAGAGGAATGAAAAAAAACAATCAGAATAAGAAAATGAGAGGAAGAAGAACAAGAGGAAGGAGGAAGGGGAAAGCAGGTTAGGGATCGGAAAGGAAGGCAAGGGAAAGAGAAAGAGAAAGAAGGAAAATAAAAGGACGGGGAAAAGAGAGAAAAAGAAGAAATAGGAGAGATAGTTAGAAACAAAAATGAAGTATAACAAAAAAAATATAAGGAAATGACACAAAAGAGGGAATGAGAAAGGAGGTGAAGAATCAGAAAGGGAGAGAAAGAAGGAAGAAGAGTAGATAGAGAGAGTGAAGAAGAAGAAGAATAGGGAAAAAGGTGTATAGCCAAAAAAGAAAAGTAAAAAAAAAAAAATAAAGAAAACAATGAAAATGCAATAAAACAAAAAAAAAACAAAAAATCAGAAATAAAAAGAAGAAGCAGAGTGGAAAAAAAATCCGTAGGAAGAAATATAAAGGAGCGAAAGAGAGAAAGAGCGAAAGATAAAAATGAAGAAAGGGAGAGCGAACGCAGGTCTTCAAATAGTAATAAAAGAGAGAAAGAGAGGAAGGGGAACAGAGGAGAGGGAAGATATAGGGAGAGGAATAAAAACTCTATAGGTTTTGTCTGTCTGTGTGTGTTTGTTTATCTGTGTTTGTTTGCATGTGTGTGAGTGTGTGTGTGTGTGTGTAGGTGTGCGTGTTTGTGAATGTGTGTGTTTGAGTGTCTATTTGTTTGTGTGCTTGTGTGCTTGTGTGTGTTTGAGTGTGTGTGTGTGTGTGTGTGTGTGTGTTTGAGTGTGTGTGCTTGTGTGTGTGTTTGAGTGTGTGTGTGTGTGTGTGTGTGTGTTTGAGTGTCTATTTGTTTGTGTGCTTGTGTGTGTGTGTGTTTGAGTGTGTGTGTGTGTGTGTGTGTGTTTGAGTGTGTGTGCTTGTG
>NW_028234434.1:16593447-16595947 GCF_977035675.1 Penaeus japonicus
GTTGCGGTGCAGTGTGTGTGTGTGTGTTTCAGTCTCTGTTTTCTTTTTTTTTTTCTTTTTTCTCTCTCTCTTTTTCTTTTTTCTTTTTTTAAGACCTCGCCACAGATGTCTTGTGTGAACACCTGAAGATTGTGAGAACTATTTTACATTCCGTGTGCTTCTATGTGGTTGCTCTAGTGTGTGTGTATGTGTGTGTGTATGTGTGTGTGAGCGTAAGCGCGAGTGTGTGTATGTTTGTTTGTTTTTGTGTTTGTGTGTTTTACATTCCGCTCTTGTGTGTATGTGTGTGTGTGTGTGTGTGTGTGTGTGTGTGTATTGATTAATATGTGTGTGTGTGTGTGATTTTCATGCATGTGCATACGTTCCTGATTAAACATATGTGAATATATGTGTCCATGTGTGTCTCTGTGAATGCATATAAGTATGTGTTTAACATATCCCTCTATGCTGTCTTTCTTTATATTTCCTTAATAATTGTAGACAAACCAAAATGAATACAAAATCAAATACTTTCCTTAAATTTTAAAATTTTAAAAATATAAATATGCGAGATACTCTCATTCACCAATATGAATGAAAACATTACTATAAAGATTACCAGCATATCATTAATTTCTCCGTGAACCAAACAGACAAACACATAAACTGCTGACAGATACACAAACGCACAACAGACAGCCATACAAACAGACTAATAAATATCGCACAGACAAGACATGCTACCAGACACACAAGCTGACATCTGTAAATCAGTAGACATGATCTCGGATATCTCTCTGTGTAACAAACAGACAAACGCATAAACAGACATATACACAAAAAACACAAAAAACACCCAAACAGACTTACAAACAGATAAATAGGTAAATAGATAGATAGACAAATGAATAGATAAACATATAAACAAACAGACAAACAGATAAACATATAAACAAACAGACAAACAGTTAAACAGACAGGCAAACAAACAAACATGTAAACAGATAGATATTCAGATGAACAGATAAACAGACACACAGACAGACAGATAAACAGATAGACAGATAGACAAACAGACAAATAGATAAACAAATAAACAGATAAATAGACAGCTAAATAGATAAACAGATAGATAAATAGACAAACAAATAAACAGATAAATAGACAGCTAAATAGATAAACAGATAGACAAACAGACAAACAGAAAAACAAATAAACAGACAGATGAACAGATAGACAGATAGACAAACAGACAAATAGATAAACAAATAAACAGATAAATAGACAGCTAAATAAATAAACAGATAGATAAATAGACAAACAAATAAACAGATAGACAGCTAAATAGATAAACAGATAGATAAATAGACAAACAAATAACAGGATAAGTTAGACCAGCTAATTAATAACAGATGAAAACAGACAAACAGAAAAACAAATAAATAGACAGCTGAATAGATAAACAGATCGACAAACAGATAAATAGACAGCTGAATAGATAAACAGATGAACAAACAGACAAATAGACAGCTAAATAGATAAACAAATGAATAAACAGACAAACGGATAAATAGACAGCTGAATAAATAAACAAATGAATAAACAGCCAAACAGACAAACAGATAAATAGACAACTGAATAAATAAACAGATAAACAAACAGCCAAACAGACAAACAGATAAATAGACAGCTAAATAAATAAACAGATAAACAAACAGCCAAACAGACAAACAGCACCCGCCCACCTCCCCCGAAAGACGAAAGAAAAGCAACCTCGGAAGATTGCAATCAATTTTCACAAATGGTTCATAAAATATAGCAGCCTTCCCCTGGGTCGTATACATATTGACAACGGTAAGAGGCTATATGTAGATATAACGATGGCGTGACGTAGTTCTACACTATTACATTGCGTTACCTGGATGGTGAGAGGATGGGGGGGGAGGGGGGGAGAGGGGGTAGGGTGTGGGGGGAAGGGTATGGGTGGGGAGAAGGGGGGAGGGGGGAAGGGGGTATGGGGGATGTAGGGGGGAGAAGGGTGGTGGGGATGTGGGGGTAGGGTAGGGGGTGGGGAGAAAGGTGATAGGGATGTGGTAGGGGGGAGCGTAGGGGGAAGGGTGGGTAGGGATGGATGGGGATGGGGAAAGGGTGGAGGGGGAAATATGGTGGGGATATGGTGGGGGAGAAGGGTGTGGGGATGGGGGAGGGGGTAGGGTGTGGGAAATAGTTGGGGAAGGGGAAGGATGGGTAAGGAATGGGGAATGGTTGGGGAAGGTATAGGACGGGTGGATGAGGGAGAAGTGATAGTGGGGAGAGGAGAGGGTGGAGGATAGGTGGATGGGGAGGGTAAATGGTGGGTAGGGACAGTGAGGGGATATATCAAAGGAAGTGGGGAAGGCAGAGAGAGTAGGTGGGGTGGTTTAGAGAGGGATCGGGGAGTGGTGGAGGTGGGAGGGGATTGTGTGGAGTTGAGAGGGGGAGTAGAAAAGTGGGAATCCATAGTATTAGTGGGGATGGGTTG
>NW_028234434.1:16602484-16604984 GCF_977035675.1 Penaeus japonicus
GAGACCCGGAGCCACACGTAGACCCGCACAGTTGCAGCTCTGTGGCCGAGCCGACCACACGGCCACACCAGCGTGTTCCTCGTTGCTCTGACACTCGCCCGGCGCCACTCGCACCACGCGCCACATACGCGGCCTGTCCTCTCCCCTCCCCCCTAACCCTCCCCTCTCTACAACACCCCTTCCTTTTTCTCTCTCCCCCTGTCTCTCTCTCTCTCACTCACTCACTCGCACTCGGCACCGCGGAGTCTCTGGCGCCAAGGATAACCTGGCTCCTGACGTCCCCCTTCACGTGGCCCGACCTGTGGTGGCTCCCCGCCCAAGGACTGGATTAAGGACTATGACATGATCACACGTGGGATGCGTTGGTTATTTTTGTAGTAATTGATGGAAGCAGGCGAGTTCGTAAGGCAAAGTCCCTCGTGAAAGAGTTGCGAAATAGTTTGTGCAGTGGCGAGGGAACCCGAGAAAGTGTGCGACCTCGCGGGCAGGACCTTCGGCAGGTGAGCGCCAAAGAAGGAAGGAGGCAGCGGAAGGCCCAGCAGAAGGAAGGAGAAGAAGGAAGAGGATCCCGGAGGAGGAGGAGGAGAAGAAGGACGACGACGAGGAGGAGGAGGAGGAGGAGCAGGAGGTCAGCGGGATGAAGGGTGGCCATGGTGGCGGTGGGCGTGGGTAGTGGGCGGCATGGAGTCTTGTGTGTCGCAGCACTACGTTACCCCGGGCGCCACCTCCCTGCCCATGGGCGAATACGTCCAGGTGCCTCCCGACATGGGCGGCCACCCGTGCACCCCCGCGATGAGCTCGTACCTCGAGTCGCTGCCCCCGGGCGTGGGCATGCCGGAGTACCCTTGGATGAAGGAAAAGAAGACGGTGAGGAAGCCAGCCCAGCAAGGTGAGTCTCCAACCACACGTAGGCCTTTGTCCTTCGTCGCGTTTCGCTCCTTCGGGACGAGCGGACGAGGAGGAACCGGGCCTGGGGGAGTTCTTCGCGGGCGTGGACGAGGTGTGTGCGGGTGGGCGGAGGGAGGGAGGGAAACGGCCGGGCGGCGACCACGTGTATTTCTCTCTCGCCGCCCTGGAAAGCCTCGGGCCGCCTTGGGAGGTCTAGGCAATGGCGCTCTTTGGTTCGCTTGTACCTGTACGCGTGTGTCTGTGTGTACCTGTCATTACCATGCTTATGCTGATCGAACTGACCTGTTAATTACAAAGAAAATACAAATTATAATCCTGAAGGAGCGAGGCGGCGTCCTTAACTCCACCCTCCGCTCCGGGACCCGCAGGCCCGGCGGAGCGGAGGAACCCACCCTTGACGTCTTTATCACCAAGACGAAGGAAAATCGGTGCGTGTCTCGCCCCGACATCACTCACTCAAGCTCAGTCTTTGATGCAGATCTCCGAGCGCCGTAACGCGCCGGAGACACGCACTCGCGTCATCGCCGGCGTGAGGGACGACCGGAACCCGAAGGGGAAGTTAACCTGCCAGAGACGAGGTCATTCCCGGAGATTTAACCTCGTCCCGGAGCCTCTCTTCTGCGAGGATTAGCGCTGCGAATCGAGCACCGGATTACGCCATGGAATGCTCCTGCCGCCGGGGCCGTCGCCGTCGTCATTATCAGCGTAAAATAAACGAAAAACCTTCCAGATCTTTCGACCGGCGGCGAAGGCGACGGCGAGGCATCGGCAAAATTGAGAAAGAACCGGAAGGGAATCGAAAACAGGAGAAAGAAGAGAAGGACTCGCAGAAGGGGGAAGCGAGGATAGAAGAAAGATAGGAGGAGGGCCCGGAGAAGGCGCCGAAGGCATCGACGTCCCCCTCTTGGCCCGGAGTTTATGCTGCTGCCGGCGTCCACGCGAAGGCCCGACGGCGTCCCTCCATCACTGGACGGACTACGATGGCGGCTCCAACGTCTCGTCCGTCATAGCGAGCGGAGGCTCAGAATAAACCGCTCCGTTATTATCTGGTTATTTGCTATAGCGTGAGGATGGACGGGCCATTCGGGGTCCGGGATTGAGCAATTGAAATTTCTTGACGTCGATCCATTTTGCCGGTGAGATTTATGACGTAAAAAAGGGGAAAAAATGTGTAGGAATGTCACCTGTTAACATGTACTGTATAGAATATAGCGAAATACAGGTAATAAATCATGTATGGTGATGTATTTTGGACAGCGATATCTGACATCGCAAATTAATTCGTTATGAATATGATCAGTTGGTAATATACCTGACTATCATGACATGTAAAGTTGTATGATCTTTTTTCCGGATATTTTGTCAACGAAAAAATATCATCAAACTATAAATGTTCAAATTCGTTATATACATGATGACTAGATTATCATTAAGTTAGGCAATGGAATATATAAAAGGGATTTATCTTTATATAACTATAATTTAACCAGGATTGCATTTCGATTTACAAAATGGAGAAAAGAATGATAAGAAAAAGCCAGAGACCGAAAAAACAAATAGATAAAAGACCATTTCGCAATCACAGAACACA
>NW_028234434.1:16624984-16634984 GCF_977035675.1 Penaeus japonicus
ACATATTATAATGGTGATATTAATAGTAATAAAACTAATAGTAAATATAAAAAAAGGAATAATTTTGAAAAGTGATAATAACCAATGTCATTGCCGTTATGAAAATCACCATCATTTTTTATAATCCTTAGCATTATAATTTTCATTATCATTATCATTATCAATACTTTTGATGATTATTGCAATCATCTTTATCATCACCATTATCTTTATTATTACAATTATTACTGTCATTATCATTGTTATTAATCCTTTTTATCAATATCATCATTATCACTATCGTTGTCCTTATTTCTATCATTATCATCATTACTTTCATCATTATCATCTTAATCATGACGACAACGATGATAAAAATGAAGATGATACTGAAGTTAATGCAATAATACTGATAACGATAATGTTTCAATGTTGATAATGATAATCATCATAACTAACCTTATATTTATGATGAAAATATTTCATGATGATATAAATAAGAGTAATGACAATAGCAGTGATGATAATTCTGATGATAGTAAAATATAATGATGATGATAATAAGAATAATGATAATAATAGTGATGGTAGTAATAATGACAAAATAATAAGGATGATGATAATGGACAATGACTGATAATGACTGTAATAATAATCATAATGATAGTAATAATGATATTCATGGCAGTTATATAGTAATATGGACAATGACAATGCTTTACTAATGATATTAATGATAGCAGTGATGATGATGATAATCATTATGGCAATAATAATGGTGATAGGGATAACAACGATCATCGTAATGATTTTGTTAATGAGAATAATGATAATGATGATGATAATAACAAAAATGATGATAACATCAATAAGGATAATAACAATAATAATTATTAGAATAATGATGATATTAATAGTAGTATATAATTTTGATATATAATTTTGATAATGATGAGGATGACGAAACTATTGCCATCATCAATAGATATTATTATCATCATTAATATCAATACCATTTTCATTGTCATTATTATCCTTATCATTATTTTTATCATTGTAATTCATCATTATGAGTATTGTTATTATTTTGAAATAATTTTTCATCATTAATTTCGTTATAGTTATTATTCTCATTATCATTACGTTGTTATTATCTTTACTATCATAGCCATCATATTTGTTGTTATTGTTTTATCCTCATTATTATTGTTACTGATATTATTGTGATCATTATCTTTGCGATCATTATTAGCATTATAATTATCATTATCATCATAATGATAATGATTATAGTATTTTCATCACAATGATAATGATAACATTATCTTCATCATAATGATATTATCATTTTCATCATAATGATAATGCTAAGATAATTTTCATCATAATGATAAAAAAATACAATCAAGATATCCTTCCTATAATAATCACCTACACCGAAGTAAAATAAAGAGAAGAAAAACAATATAATCAAAATTGGCAATCAAAATCAAAATTAATATATAAACAAATGGTAAAACAAACCTTTACAAAGAGATAGAGATTATGGGCGTTAATCTTCAGTCATTCATCAGTTTCATTCAAGATTTATGAATGAATATAAATATGTTGCGTTCTGTTTTGTTTTGACTAATACGTGAGGTAGTTATGCAGGAGAACTATTAAGTAATTTGCTTTTGAAGATTGATATTGACGAAGGGAGTAATAAAGATATTGATAAGATAACAAGATAAGAAGAGTAATAAGCATGATGATGATGATGATAATGATGATAATCATAATAGTATGATAATAATGATAACTTCAACATATCATCAACAACAATAACAGCAACAATAATGAAGATAATGATAATGATAATGATAATAGTATCCATTATTCCGACAAGGACAATAATAACAATAACAATGATGATAATTGATATATAAAAGGAATACAAATCTGAATGTGATAATAAAGATATAAATATTTAAAAAAAAATAAAAAATAAAGAATACCATTATTTAAGTTGATTATGATAATCAGTATTGATAAATATATGTCATCACTGTTATCATTATCATCATTTTGATTACAATATTTCGATATCATATTCATCACTTTTATAATGATACCATGATATCTATAGTAAAGATAATGATGAGGCTGGTAATAAAGATGATTATAAAGGTAATTATACTACTGATTCCAAGAGCAACAAATAAAGAAAGTAATGATAATGATATCATAAATGACAATAGTAATATTGATGATAATGAAAACAATGATAAAGATATAAATGATAATAAAACAATGATCATAATACAAATTATAATGAAACAATGATGATAATCATAATCATAATGATAATAATAGTGACTAACAATAATAATGGTAAAGATGCTACTGTTACTATTGATAATTATAATGATTCTCAGATTATTGATAATGATAATCGGATAGTAAAAAAAGATATGAATAATGATAATGATTATGATTATAACAATAATATTAGTAATACTGGTGATTATACTTTTAAAAATGATAATATCATAAAAATATAATATTGATCATGATAACAGTGATCATGTTAATAATAATTATGATAATTATATTAACATTAACAACATTAGAGATGATAAAGATTATGATAATGCTGATAATGATAATAACAATGATAATGATAATGATGATAATAACAACGATAATGATAATAATAACAATAATGATAATAATAATAGCAACAATATTGATACTGATAATGATAAGAACAAGAATAAGAATAATAAAAATGATAACAACAAGGATGAAAATAATAACTACAATCTTTATATTCATGATGATAGTAATAGTAATAATGATAACAGAATTAAAGCAGTAAAATTAAAATGATATAAACAAAACTGATGATAACAATAATAATGATATAACAAAGATAATCATACTGAGAGAAAAAACAACTTGAGTGATATCAATATTCATAATGATAATCATTATAATCATAATGATGCCAATAATTATTATAATCATTGTTATTACTGTATTCATTTGCATAATCATCATTATCATTATTGTCTTAATTATTAGTTTTGTCATTATTTTCAACATTAAAATTATCATTATCATTACTGTTATCATCATCTTTGTTGTTGTTATGATGACTGTTATTGTCATCTTTGTTATCATCCTCATTATTGTTATTTTCATTATTATTACTACTATTATTACTAATATGATTGTCATTATTATCATTATCATGATTATTATCATTATTGTTATTGTTAAAATTATCATTATCATTATCATAGTTATCATTATTATCATCATTATCATTCAAATTGTTATTATCATTATTCTTATCATTAAAATCATTGTCGCGATTATAATAACTATAATGATTATTATCATTATTATTATTACTACTATCGTTATTATTATTATCATTTTAATTGCCATTAGCATCATTGTATTTATCATTATCATTACTATCATCATCATCATCATTAGCATTACATTCAATATGAAAATCCATTATCATCATTATTCTTCATTATCAGCATCATTACCGTCATTATTATTATTATTATTATTTACATTACTATTATCAGTAGCATCACCATTATCATCATCATTATCCGGAGTAGTAGTACTAATAGTATTGTTATTATCACTTCGGCTAATGGATATGCGCTATAACTATCATCATGATTAACAATAAAACCTTTTTTTCTTTTTTTTATGACGATGGTGATACTGAATATTATTAATATTATTACTATTTTTCTCATTATCATCATTATCATCTTTATTTTCATTATTATCACCATTTGTTTTCTTAAAATTTTCATCACTATCATAATTTTTATTTATATCATTTTTATTGTTATAATCATTTTCATTATTGTTATTGCTATTATCATTATTGCTTTTATCATCATTATTATGATTACTATAGGAACAATCATGATTATGGTAATATTTATTTTGATAACAATTATGATTGTAATGATGATGATAAAAAAGATGTTAATAATAAAAATGATAATGATAATAATAACAGTAATGATAATAATAGTTATATTAATAACAATGATAATGATTATGATATTAATGATTATCATCATTATCAATAGTATTACTTTTAATTTCATCATTGTTGTTATCATTATAATAGTTATTATTTTTGTTAGCATCATTATCATTGTCATCATTCCTATCTTAATTATTACTTTATTAATGTCGCTATTTTCTATTATTTTGGTTATGGATATCAGTATTATGATCATTATCATCAATATTACTATGCTTACTTTTACTTTTGCTATTATTATAATAATTATCATTATTTTTCTATTATCATTAGTTTTTCTATCATTATCATCATACTGATTTTATTATTATTATCATTATCATTATATTTATTTTCGATGTTGTTATTTTGCCATTCTTATTATTATCATAATTTTTATTATTATTACTATTATCATTATTATTGTAATTTTATTACTACCGTTATTACTATTACTCTTATCACCATCATTATTATCATTACCGTTATCATTATTGTTATTACTATTGCTTTCCTCATAACTATTATCATTATTATCATTATCATTATTATCATAATTGATATCAAGATCACAATTATCATTATAATCGCTACAATCAATATTGTTATTATCATTACTATCATCATTTCACCATCCTTTAATCCCATTAATAATTAGAAAAAAATAGTTTATCAGATATAGCAATAGTAATTCCAGAATATTCCTTACAAAGAGAATCTCGATGGAGGGGGAGAAGGAGGGGGGGTGGGGGAACGGGGGAGGGGGAGGGAAGGGTGTAATTATGATGTTCACTTGCTGGTTTGTTTTATAATTGTGAGATTCGCTTGCTTTGTTTAGAATAGAAGGATATAGGAAAGTGAGATGATAGGAATGCATTTGTTGTAGGTTTTTTATTTTATTATATATATTTTTTTTTTTTTTTTTTTTTATGTTCGGTATATTGTTCGTTTCCTTTCTTTTTTTTTCTTCTTCTTCTTTTTTTTTGTCTCTCTCTGTCTCTCTATCTATCTATCTCTCTATATATATCTATCCTTCTCTCTTTCTTTCTCTTACAAATTAAGACCTTCCTCTCTCTCTCTCTCTCTCTCTCTCTCTCTCTCTCTCTCTCTCTCTTCCTCCTTCCCTCCCCCTCCCTCATACCACCCTCCCTCCCTCCCTCCCCCATCCCCATCCCTCCCTCCCCCATCCCCATCCCTCCCTCATACCACCCTCCCCATCCCCCCATGCCCCCATCCCAATCCCTCCCTCATACCACCCCCTCCTCCCTCCCTCCCTCTCTTTCCCTCACGCCCTCGCCACCGACCGCCATACCCGCGCCGACCATTAAAAGCGAGCGCCCCCCCCCCTCCCCCCGACTTCAAATCTCGGATGTCGTCGGCTGGACTGCTACGTCGGCGGGCGAGCGACAGTAATCGGCGGTAAATCAGTAATCGCCCTTGTGAAGCGCTTGTGATGGAGCTTTGATTCTTGATTCACATATGATAGGCTACTGTGCCTCCTCCTCCTCCTCCTCCTCCTCCTCCCAATCCTCCTCCTCCTCCTCTTATTATTACTCTTTCTGCTGCTCCTCCTCCCAATCCTCTTCCTCCTCCTCTTATTAATCTTTTTGCTCCTCCTCCTCCTCTTATTACTCTTTCGGCTTCTCCTCTTCCTCCTCGTCTTACTCTTTCTGCTCCTTCTCCTCCTTTTATTACTCTTTCTGCTCCTCCTTCTCCTCATATTACTCTTTCTGCTCCTCCTCCTTCTCTTATTACTCTTTCTGCTCCTCCTCCTCCTCTTATTACTCTTTCTGCTCCTCCTCCTCCTCTTATTACTTTTTATGCTCCTCTTTCTCGTCGTCGTAATACTATTGCTACTACTACTACTACTACTACTACTACTACTACTACTACTATCATCACTACTCGTACTCCTTCTCTTCCTCATCCTCCTCTTACTCTTCCACTTCCTACTCTTCTTTTTCCTCCTCCTCTTCCTTCTCATCTTCCTCTTCTCCTTTTCCCCTCCATCTTCTCCTCTCCTACACTTCCCTTCCCTCCTTTCCTTCATATCCCTTCCCCCGCCTCCTCTCCTCCTCTTCCCCCTCTCCTTCGCCTCTCCTCCTCTCCTCCTTCTCCTCCTCTCCCCTCTCCTTCCCCTTTCCCCCTCTCCTCCTCTCTCCTCCTCCTCTCCTTCCCCTCCTCCCCTTCTCCCTCTCTCCCCTTCCCCCCCCTTCCTCCCCCTCTCCTCCCTCCTCCTTCCCTCTCCTCCCCTCTCCCCCCTCTTTCCTCCTCCCTCCCCCCTCCTCCCTTTCCCCTCCTCCCCTCCTCCTCCTCCCCTCCCCTTCCCTCTCTCCCCTCTTCTTCCCCTCCTCCTCTCCTCCCCCCTCCTCTCCTTCCCCTCTCCTCCTCTCCCCCCTTCTCTCCCTTCCTTCTTCCCCCCCCTTCCCCTCCTCCTCTCCTCCCTCTCCTTCCCCTCTCCCCCTTCCTCATCTCCTCCTCCTTTATCACAAGTGTCTCAGTTGATCACTTGGTAATGAGTGATGCACACGAGCAGAATCATTTCCTCTGTGACTGGAAGCTCATTACGATTGTGATTTTAAATTAATTCTCTTTATTATCACTATCATTGGAGCTTTTGTTATCAATTAGTTATTCATGTCATGTTTGTCGTTGTTCTTATTGTCATTATTTTTATTATTATCCTTGTTACTATTATTATTGTCGTTCTTTTAATCATTATCGTTTTTATCACCATTATCATAATTTATAAAAGAGATATATATATATTTTTTTCGTATCAAACATGCATTCGCAAAAATAACGACACGCAGACAGAATCACAGGCAATTTCCGATATAATGTCATGTTTGTTTCGTCACTAAATTATCATATCATGAACACTGTAGTAAGAATAATCATTTAACTATTATCTTTATGGCTAATTAACACACTTTATTCACTGTTCATTTTCCAAAAAAAAAAGGTCCAATTGGGTAGAATTTACACCGATGTTTTTTTTTTTTTTTTTTTTTTTGGGGGGGGGGGGGGGGGGTATACTTATGCGGTATAAACATGTGATGTTCTTGCACATTAATTTCATTTAGAATAGGATGGAAAATTCATCATATACTTAATCTCTGTCAAGTGAATATCTATCCCTATAAATTCATGAGGCTTTTTATATCAACAAAGATTTATTTCAGGAATTATGCTGCGTTCACTTTTTTCTCTAATTTTATCAAATCATTATCTTTAGCATCATCATCATTATTATCATTATTATCATTATTATCATTATCATTCTTATCATTATTATTATCATTATTACTATCACTATTATTATCATAATCATTATTATCCTTATTATTATCATTATTATTATTATTATTATTATAATTATTATCATTATTATCACTATCATTATTATTATCATTATCATTATTACTATTATTGTTATTATTTGGATTATTATTATTATTATTATTATTATTATTACTATTATTATTATTATCATTTTTGCTATTATTATTATCATTACCACTATCATTATCATTATTACCACTTTTATTATTATTTCAATGTGAAAAGTGAACATGGAATATGTGTATTTATGGAGAGGAAAACTTGGAATATGAATTAAGCTGTTTTGTATGTAAATATAAAACAAATATGAATATACATGCGTTAGATATGTACATATTTTGTGAAGAGTACGATGTGTAGGGAAGAATATGCAGAGTGTGTGTGTGTGTGTGTGTGTGTGTGTGTGTGTGTGTGTGTGTGTGTGTGTGTGTGTGTGTGTGTGTGTGTGTGTGTGTGTGTGTGTGTGTGTGTGTGTGTGTGTGTGTGTGTGTGTGTGTGTGTGTGTGTGTGTGTGTGTTTGTTTGTGCATATGTATCTTATAATATCTATAAAATCAAATTTAAACGTTATATATATATATATATATATATATATATATATATATATATATATATATATATATATAAAACTATCAAACTTTCTACAATGCCTCAAACTTATCAGTGAACCACGAGTAAAGTCACGCAGCAAACACAAACACACACACGTACAGAAAGTGCATTACCTTAATACTTTTTAAAAGTACAAAGTCTCCATCTTGGGACTAACATACGGCAATATTTTAACATTGCTCAACCCTAGGAAATATTTATTTATTTATTTATTTATTTAATCAATATGCAAGATATGTTGATATGATACATAACCGTTTTTTATGAGATTTGTAATAGGAGTCAAGATAAATAAGAAGCAAAATTATTGATACGTTTATAATTTTATTCATTTGTATTTTAAGAATTTTAATGAATGAATCAATTATCAGATTAGATTATAAATCTAATTAAGAAGCAAAATTATTGATAAGCTTCTAAGTTAGTTTCATTTATACATGAAGGATCTAATGAATGAATCATTGATTATATTAAATTATTGATCAGATGAGAGCAAAATGCAAGTGTATTCATACATTGAAAAACATTGATGCATAATTTTTTATTATTATTATTATCATAATTATTATCCTTACTATTATCATCATGATTATCTTAATTTGTATCCTTGTTATCATTATAATTATAATTACTATTATCACTATCGTTATCATTATTACTATCATTACCATTTATATCATTATCATAACTACTCTCGTAACTATTTTTGTTATTAACATTGTAATTATTGTTTTTATTATTATCCCAGTAATAATGATAATGATAACGATAATAATGATGATAATAGTATAAATGATAATGATAACGATAATAATGATGATAATAGTATAAATGATAATGATAACGATAATAATGATGATAATAGTATAAATGATAATAATGATATAAATGATTATGATGATGATAATGATAATGATATTAATGATAATGATAATAAAATAATACTAATAGGTATGATATTGATAATGGTAACAATAATGATAATGATTATACAGCTAATTATAATTATGTTAATGGTAATATAATGATAATAACATTATTAGTTTTAATTGCTATTATCATTATGATTATCAGTATTATCATAATTATCACTATCATTATTATTGTTATGATACTCTTATTATCATTATCATTATTATTGTTTCATTTTCAATATCATCATTATCACTATTATTTTAATCCTTATCAATATTACCATCATCACTATTATTGCCATTTTCATAATTATCATCATTTTTATTATTATTATCATTATTATCATTATTGTTTATTATCATTATTAACATCATTATCATCACTACCATGATAATTATTACTATAGTCATTATCAAAATCATTATAATATTAATTATCGTTATTATTGTTGCTAGTGTTATTATCATTACTATCATCATTGTTATTATACCTATCATAATTCATCATAATCATTATCATCTTGCTATTATCATCACAGTCATTATCACCATGCTATTAATTCTCCTTTGATCACGATTATTACCCATATCCAAAGCTTAATCATCGGTGACTTAATTTACTCTCCTTTTTATTTCTTTTGTTGTTGTTGTTGTGTTGTTGTTGTCGTTGTTGTTTTAACGTGTGTGTTTATAAGGGACATCGAGATCCACTTAACAACGCGGTCATAATGCAGTTTACAAGTCATAGGAACTATTAGCATCTTATATCTGTCCCTACCCCCACCCCCACCCCACCACCCCCGTCTGTTGGTGGAAGGGGAGGGGGAGATGGGGATATAAAAAAGGGGAGGAGTTGGGGGAGAGGGGGAGAAGGGTTGAGGGAGAGGGGGAGTAGGGTTGGAGGAGAGGGGGGAGAAGGGATGGGGGGAGGGGGAGAAGGGTTGGGGGAGAAGGGGAGAAGGGTTGGGGAAGAGGGGAGTGGGGTATAGTTGGGGAAGAGGTGGTAGGGGGGGATAATGGGGGAAGGGGTGGTGAGGTGGAGGGAGAAGGGAAAGGGGAAAGGGAGGTAAAGGAGAGAAGGAAGAGGGGGAAGATAAGGGTGA
>NW_028234434.1:16639984-16642484 GCF_977035675.1 Penaeus japonicus
TCACCATCTTTATCCCCCATCCTTTTCCTTCCTTCTCTTCGCCATCTTTCTTCTCCATCCCTTTCCTTCCTTCCATCACCATCTTTATCCCCCATCCCTTTCCTTCCTTCTCTTCGCCATCTTTCTTCTCCATCCCTTTCCTTCCTTCCATCACCATCTTTATCCCCTTTCCCTTTCCTTCCTTCCCTTCGCCATCTTTCTTCTCCATCTCCTTATCTCACGGCTTCTCCTTCTCTATTCTCCATCCCTTTCCCTCTCTTCGCCATCTTTATCCCCCATCTCTTTCCTTCCTTCGCCTTCTCTATTCTCCATCCCTTTCCTTCCTTCCATCACCATCTTTATCCCCTTTCCCTTTCCTTCCATCCCTTCGCCATCTTTCTTCTCCATCTCCTTATCTCACGGCTTCTCCTTCTCTATTCTCCATCCCTTTCCCTCTCTTCGCCATCTTTATCCCCCATCTCTTTCCTTCCTTCGCCTTCTCTATTCTCCGTCCCTTTCCTTCCATCACCATCTTTACCCCCCATCCCATTCCTTCCTTCCCTTCGCCATCTTTCTTCTCCATCTCCTTATCTCACGGCTTCTCCTTCTCTATTCTCCATCCCCTTCCTTCCCTTCCCCATATTTACCCCCCATCCCATCCCATTCCTTCCATCACCATCTTTATCCCCCATCCCATCCCTTTCCTTCCTTCCATCACCATCTTTATCCCACATCCCTTTCCCTTCTTCCCTTCGCCATCTTTCTTCTCCATCCCTTTCCTTCCTTCCCTTCGCCATCTTTCTTCTCCATCTCCTTATCTCACGGCTTCTCCTTCGGGGCAAGAAACCGCTAGCCCAGTTCCTTGGTTGTCTGCTGGGTTAAAGGGGCGGGCTAGGATAGGCGAAGGATCAGGGATAGGAGGCTAGGACTATCCTTGGGTATTTTGTTATTGTGGTGTGGCTTTTGTTGTTGTTGTTTTTGTTCGGTGTTGTTTTTGTTCGGTGTTGTTTTTGTTAGTTATGTTATTATCTTTATCTGTGTCTTCATTATTGTTGTTATTATCATTGTTATCACTATTATTATCATTATTGTTATTATTGTTATTGTTATTATCATTTTCATTAGTTTTATTCGTACTAGTAATGGACATATTACTATTATCATGACTATTATGATTATCATCATTATTATTCTATTATCATTAATTTTCATTATTATCATTATCATTGCTGCTGCTGTTGTTGTTGGCATTATCATCATTATTATTATTATTATTATTACTGTTATTATAATCATCATTATTGTCTTTATTGCTATTGTCATTTCATTATATATTTTGACGTGGTCATTGGTTTGTCTTTTATCAAATAATTTATTTCATTTATGTTGTATATTTAATTGCATTCTTCTTCCTTGAAAATATCGTAATGGAATATACCGCATTTGGTATATGGTATTTATTCGTGTATCATTCTTTATCATAGTATATTGTTCACCGTGTCCTTGTTGTCTGTTTTATTGGTATTCTTTTTAGTTTATTTTTATCAAACGCTGAAGTTACTTGGTTATGTTCATACACTTGGTATTCCATTTTATTCAGTCTTCTTTATATACATATATATATATATATATATATATATATATATATATATATATATATATATATATATATACACTCATACATATACTCTTCACCCATGAGACTTTCTCGATATCTTTAACTCATCACAATTCACAGCCATTTTTCATGTTTCTGACACCATCCGGAAAAAGGAAACAGAAGTCAACAGCACTTGTTATTGCCTTCGAACACGCACTTACTGACAACTTTAGACATATCTAATCCTTTCACAGCAACGTGCATGATGCAGAACACAAATATAACAACATCACGATAACACGCCGGTTCGAGAACTGTCATGCAGAGAAGATACAAGAAACATATATGACGAGTCGAAATTCATGCACTGTGACGTCATTCATACATCGCTTCTGTGTATGGTTCGTGTTTGTATGAATCACGTGGGGTTGATTAAGTTAGACATGCGATTGGACGTACATGTGTGCATACGTACACACGCTGGCATATGTGAGTGTTTTAGATATTTTGTGTATGTATTGTTGTACATGGAAGCATGACTATAGACATACTAATGCTGGCACATATACAACACTTATACTTACATACACATACGTGGATATAACCTTCCCACAAATACACACACACACACACACACACGTACACAACCCCCCCCCCCCCCCACACACACACACGTACAGTCGTACACATACACACACACACACACACACACATACACCCCTCCCCCCATCCCCCCCCTACACACACACACGAGCATCCAAACAATCAAACATAAACACACAACACATCAAAACTTCACACAACAATAATTATTGATCCTTGAACATCACACAGTAACAACAACAAAAACAAAATCAAATCTAGTTAAAGTAGTGGATGGAGGTGGGGGGGGGAGGTACAAGAGAGGGTGGAGGGGGGGAG
>NW_028234434.1:16647484-16652484 GCF_977035675.1 Penaeus japonicus
TCGTGTACGTCTGTTTCTACAATTCCATAAACGCCACTCGCTAACACTCACAAGATAGCGCATTCCCCAAGGCAGACAAAACACACAAAGATACAAGTATTTCTTTCCAGTACATTTTCTCCCTCCTTGTTTCATCCCCCCCCTAACCCCCACCCCCACCCAAGTGCCCATCCCCTGACCCACACCCCACACCCCTCTCCTATGCTTTCTTCCCACCCTATGATCTCTCCCCACCCCCCACCCTCCCTCCTACCTCACCCTTCCACCCACACTCCCATCCTAACCCCTCTTCCTTTATCCTACACCCTATCCCCCTACCCCCCTTCCCCTAACCCTCCTTCCCCTTTCCCCTACCCCCTTCCCCTTCCCTTCTCCACCCACCCCTTCCCCCTTCCCCCTACCCCTTACCCCCCTTTCCCTCTATCCCCCTTCCCCCTTTCCCCCTTCCCTTTCCCCTACCCCCTATCCCCCACCCCTTTCCCCCACCCCCCACCCCAACACCTAATTTCTCCACGGGTTTTCGGGCAGCGAGAGGCAGGGGAGATGCGATGAAACTCCGATCAGCTTCCGCCTATCATCTTTCAACGCGTTTCTTCATCCCGGGAGGCCGATGTGTTTACTCGGGGCAAGGGCCAGGGGGAAAGGGGCAAGGGATAGGGGCAGAGGGAGGGACAATGGATAGAGGTTAGGGATAGGGAGGAAGGGGGAAGGGATAGGGGCAGAGGGAAAGGGGCAATGGATAGGGGCAGAGGGAGGGCAATGGATAGAGGATAGGGATAGGGGGAAAGGGGGAAGGGATAGGAGCAGAGGGAGGGGCAAGGGATAGGGGCAGAGGGAGGGACAATGGATAGAGGTTAGGGATAGGGGGAAAGGGATATGGGATAGGAGCAGAGGTATGGGCAATGGATAGGAGAAAAGGGGGAAGGGATAGGGGCAAGGAATAGTGGCAGAGGGAGGGGCAATGGATAGGGGACAGGAATAGGGGGAAGAGTTAAGGGATAGGAGCAAAGGGGGGGCAAGGGATAGGAGTAGAGGCAGGCTCAATGGACAGTGGAAGAAGCAGGGGCATGGGATAGGGGCATAGAGAGGGGCAAGTGGCAGGGGAAAGGATAAAGGAAAGGGCAATGGATAGGGACATAGGGCAAGAAGAAAAGAAATTACAAAGGGCAAGGACTGGGTTCAAAACAAGTGGCAGGGACAGAGACAATGTATGATGCCAAGTGGTCGACTCATGGGACAAGGGACAAGGGCAAGATACAGAGGCAAAAGGCAGGGCCAGGGCAATAGATAGGGGCAGTGGGGTAAGGAGTAAGGACAAGTGGCTGGGGCAAGAACAAGGGGTATGGGAGAGACAGAGACAGAGACAAGAACAAAGCGTAAGAAGAAACAAGGGGAAGGTGTAAAGACAAGTGACAAAGGCAAGTGACAGAGGTAAGGGAAAGGGTAGAGAAAGAGCAAAGACAACACTTAAAAAAGGAAGAAGGAGGTAAAAGAAGTAAGGCGGATAAAGGGGGAAAGCAAAGCGAGAGGGAAACAGAAAGAGGAAAAGGCAAAGAGATTAAGAGGAGAGCAAAGAGGACTGCGGGAGAGCGAGGAAGAAGGTGATCTATTCTTATTCTTAATCTTCTTCTACTTGTTATCATTATCGTTATCATTATTATTATTATCATTATCATTACTATAATTATAATCATCATTATCATTATCACTATTACTATCATTATCATGTGCATATGTGTATATGTATATATGTACACACACACACACACACACACACACACACACACACACACACACATACATATATCATATCATTTATATATATATATATATATATATATATATATATATAATATATATATATATATATATATATATATATATATATGATAATGATAGTATATATATGCACCATACACATACGTAACCCAACAACCTTCCATCTCAGCTCCCAACATCCCCCCCATTCCCCTCCAATTCCCCATTCCCCCCACCCCACCCCCAACCCTACACACACACACACACACACACACACACACACACGAGCCTAAATCAATCACAACCAGACTCTCCTGTGAGCGTTGGTTGATGATGACCTGCAGCTCATACCCCTCTCCCCCTTCTCCCTCTCCCTCCCCTCCTCCCTCTCCCCTCCCTCAACCCATAAATGCTCTTCATCGCCTGCCTAAGTTCGACCCATCACCCCCCACCCCCCCAACACCACTACCACCACCCCACTCCCAACCCCTCCCTCTGTTTATCACTCCTCTTCTACCTTCTTTCTATTCCTTTCTATTTCTCTTTTCTTTTTCTTTTTTTTCTTAATCCTTTCTGTCTATTATCGCTACCATAGATTAATTTTTACTCTTTGATAATAAATGTTATCATTACCATTATCATTATCATTACCATTAACATTAACATTTACATTTTGATACTTCCTATCACAATTTTCATCATCATCCTTTTCATCATTATCTTTGGCATTATCCTTATCTTTACTATCATTGATTTCATCATTCTCCCGAGTAATTAATATCATTACCATCACTATCATTATTGCTCCTACTACTATCGTCATTATCATTATCATCATTATTAAATTCAGATCGGCCTATGCATCAAGATAAAGATTTATACTAGAAACACAAGGCAAGAAACATGTACATATTAACATTTAAGTGTTCGCATTTGTCCCCAAAATATCTATCTATCAATAGATATCTATCTGTATTATCTATTTCTTAAACTCTCCGCCGATAGACTTTGTTACTGATGCGTTCCAGATGTCTTGATTTAAATAGTATTCCTCTATAGATAGTTAATCAAGCACCATATTCCTTTGTCATGCAAATCGTTGCATGATAATGTATTACCTTCCTGTTTTCTTTCGCTCTCTTTTCGTCTCCTACTTTCTCTTTCTCCTCTGTTCGTCTCTTTGGGCTCCTCTGCTTCGCTTTCGCTTTGGTTTTGTTTTATTTCTGTATTCTCTGTCTTTCTCTCTTTCTTTGTTTCTCTTTCTCTCTCTTTCTCTCTTTTTTTCTTTCTCTTTCTCTCTCTTTGTCTCTTTCTTTTTCTTTCTTTCTTTCTTTCTTTCTCTCTCTCTCTCTCTCTCTCTCTCTCTCTCTCTCTCTCTCTCTCTCTCTCTCTCTCTCTCTCTCTCTCTCTCTCTCTCTCTCTCTCTCTCTCTCTCTCTCTCTCTCTCTCTCTCTCTCTCTCTCTCTCTCTCTCTCTCTCTCTCTCTCTCTCTCTCCTCCTTTCATCCTATAACTCGCCTCTCCCCTCTTCCTCTCGCGTAGTTTATTCCACGTTTATTCCTTCTTCTCAAATTTCTTTCTCTCTTTATCTTTCTCGCATTTATCTTCTCTTTTGTGTTCTTCTCCCCTCTCTCTCTTTTCAAAGTCCTATCATTATTTCTCCCCGTTTCTCCGCTCTTTATTGTTTTCTCCGTTATCAGATCCCCTTTGGATTTTAATCTTCTCTCTCTCTCTCTCTCTCTCTCTCTCTCTCTCTCTCTCTCTCTCTCTCTCTCTCTCTCTCTCTCTCTCTCTCTCTCTCTCTCTCTCTCTCTCTCTCTCTCTCTCTCTCTCTCTCTCTCTCTCTCTCTCTCTCTCTCTCTCTCTCTCTCTCTCTCTCTCTCTCTCTCTCTCTCTCTCTCTCTCTCTCTCTCTCTCTCTCTCTCTCCCTCTCTCTCCCTCCCTCCCCCCCCCCCCCCCCCTCTCTCTCTCACTCACTCTTTTATCCAACTTTTCTTCACCGAGTATTTTTCTCTCCCTCTCTTCTCCTCCTTTCTCTCCATTCTTCATTCCTTAGGTCATGTGTCCCTTTATCACATTTTGCCTGTAATTGAATTTCCGAATTATTTTGTTTTATTTTTCGGCCTCTTTTATGAAATATATTTTCCCTATTTCTAGGTGTCGTTGTGTCTTTTTTTTTCTTTTTTTTTCTTTCTTTTTTGTTATTGCTTCTTATTCTATTTTTCTTCTCCTTTTATTTTATTTTTATTATCACTATTATCCTCCTTCCTTTTCTATTTCTTCTTCTTCTTCTTCTTCTATGTCTCTTACTCTTTCTCTTCCACATGCCTCACTTCCTCTTCTTCTCTTCCTCCTCCTTCTCCTCTTCATTTTCCTCCTCCCTCCATAAACCACTCATCCTCATCCTCCACAGATCATTCCTCTTCCTCCTCATTCTCCTTCTCATCCTCATCCTCCTTCCACTCCTCCCTTTCCTCCTTTTTCCTTCTCATCTTCTCCCTCCTCCTCTTCGCTCCCTCCTTCTCTTCTCCCTCCTCCTCTTCGCTCCCTCCTCCTCTTCTTCCTCCTCCATTTCCTCCACGTCCATCTTTCTCTTCCCTCTCCTTGCTTAAGTCTCTTTTCGCTTCTTCCCCACCCGCTTCCTCTTCCCCTTCCGCTCCTACATATCTCCAACCCTTTCGTCACCCTTTAGCACCCTCATCCCCTCACCCCTTCCCCTCTCACTCCCCTCCCCTCTCCCCTCTCTTTCCCCTCTTTCCCCTCTCCCCCTTTCCGCCCTTTAGCAAACCGGTAATACATTTAGATAAACCAGAGGAGCGTTTAGGTAAATCAGCCTCTTAGATAAGCAAAGGGGACGGGAGATGGGGTGCTATGGAGGGGGGAGGGGAGGGAGAAGGGGGAAGGAGGGGGGGAGAGGGTGGAGAGGGACCCCAAGGTGAGACTGGAAGCGGAGAGGGGGGAGGGAGAGGGGGGGAGAGAGGATTGGGTCAACGCATTAGGAAAAGAGGGAGGGTGTTGGAGCACTTGCCTGGCAGTATACACGTGTACCAACATACATACGCATACATATGTATACTGGACATACACACGCTACGCTACACATACATACACATCGAACGCGCTTTCGTGTGTACGTATCTTAAGTGAAATCATAGTGTGGTCCTCCTGAAAGCCGTGACTTGTTTTGGTCATATGTCTCTCTCTCTTCTCTCTCTCTCTCTCTCTCTCTCTCTCTCTCTCTCT
>NW_028234434.1:16669984-16677484 GCF_977035675.1 Penaeus japonicus
CTTTTCCCCCCCCCCCCCCCCCCCCTTATCCTCACGCCATCTACCCCCCCCCCCTCCCACGAAAACTGTTACGACCATCACTAGCCTCGGAGCGGCACGATCACCTTCATCTTACGCGTACGACAACTTTATCCGACGGAGTACGATACTTGGCTAATTTTCTCTCCCTGGCTGTGGGGGTTTCGGCTCTCCACCTGAGCTGTAGGCGTACGATAAAATGTTTATTTTTTATTATTTTTTTATTTATTTCTTTAGTGATATTGATGATGACGTGCTAATAACAATAATAATGATAATAATAAAGGCGATAACACTATTGATGATGTAATGACGTTTTTATTTTTATTGTTATTTTTATCATTATTCTTATCATAATCTTTGTCATTATCATTATTATTATTATTATTATTGATATCATTATTGTTGTCATTAGTATCATCATTATCATTATTATCATTATTATCAGTGTCATCGTTGTCAAGATTATCATAAATATTATGATTATCATTAATATAGTCGTTATATTATTATCCTTATCATTCCTATTATCTTCATTATCATCATTATTGACACAATGATTTATAATTTCATCATTGCTATTGTCATTGTTATCATCATTATAGTTCATAAATGTAGTCAAATAAAAATAAAAATTATGGCATAGTGACATCATTATCATTACCATCATCGTCATCATTATCATTATTATCATTATTAACATTATTGTTAATTAACATTATCAATATCAATATCAATATGATAAGTGACATTAGTATTACTGATATGGCGCTAATACTTCTTTCTTTTACAATTGTGAATACTAAATAATTTAATTTCTTTAATTATTTAGTATAAGATAAGAGTAAAAGTTGTAGTGATGTGTATAAATTCTTTATTCTATCTATTTTTCTATTCTAGGTCTTATTCCACATTGTTTTCCCTTGTTTATATTATTTCCCTTTTTATTTCGTTTTTTAGAGACGATCTAATCTGCTAATCACGCTCATTTGCATAACAATATTTTCACAAGTGTTCTCCAGAATTATCACTCACTTGACCTAGATCTATCAGTCTTACTTTGCTAAGGAAATGGTGCTAACGGAAATGAAAAGATGCAATCAAGGGAATATATGTGTATATATGTAAATTGGCGCGTGTGTGTGTGTGTATATATAGATATATATATATATATATATATATATATATATATATATATATATATATAATCATATAACTATACATATAATATATATAATATATATATATATAATATATATATATATATATTATAAAATATTATATATATATATATATACACACACAACACAACAGGCGACATATATATATGTAATCATATATATATACTATATATTATATATATATATATATATATATATACAATATATGTATATATGAATATATATACATACATATATCATATATATATTTTATCATTTATATATATACTATACTAACTCGATACTATATATTGACTATATATTCACACACACACACACACCACACCACACACACACACACTCCATACCACACATTATCATATATATATCATAATATATATTATGATATATTTACCCACCCTCCATATCCAACATATATATATATCAATCAGTATATAATTATTTGTGCCATGTGTATAATATATATATTATATATATATATCAAATATACCAATATATGTAGTTAATGAATCCCATGTAAACAGTAATATTACTATATATTATATATATATATGTGTCAATATGTATACTATATATATATTTATAATATCACTATTTACACTATATATATAATATGTTTTTATATTTATCAATATATCAATGCTATATATATTATATATACATATTTCTATAGATATTATAAATTTAATATAAAATACTAATATCAAAATATATATACATAAATTCATATATATATATCATTTTATATATATATCATATATATATTTATATATTTATATATATACGATATGTTTAATTCATTACAGACATGTATGTATGCACACACACACTTATACATATACATGTTTGTGTGTGTGTGTGTGTGTGATCACATATACACAGGTCTTTAAATATACGTTAAGGTGTGTGTGTGCACACGTCTCCCCTCCTCCCCTCCTCCCATCCCCCCGCACCCCGACTCCCATTCCAGTTTTTGAATCCTGCGCAACCACCTCCCCCTTTCCTTCCCTCCCTACCTCCCACCTTCCTACTTATCTCTTACCCCCCATCCCACTCCCCTCTCCATCCCCTCCCTTCCCTCCCCTCCACACCCCCTCCTTTCTATATCCACCTCCCTCCCTAACCCACCTCCACCTCACCTCCCTCCCTGACCCACCTCCACCCCACCTCCCTCCCTAACCCATCCCCATCCCCAACCCCACCCACCCTCCTAACCCCCCACCCCCCCACCCCACTTCTCCCACCCCTCACCCCCCTCCTCCTCCCCCCAACCCTCCCCCCCGCCACCTTCCATAAATTATGCCGAGGCTTCGTACTTAAACTTGAAAATGTGAATGAGGGATTTTCCGAGGGGCCGAGACGTGGTTATTTAGCATCGCCTGAGGTCCCATTTGTAAGTTTTATGTTTTCGGTGGTGATTCCTACAAGTAATTCGCTTTCATCGCTCTAACAAGGGTTCGGGAGTAATTTATGTCGAGGGGGGGTATGGGGGTGCGGGTGTTAGGGGGGGATGGGGATGGGGGATGGGGGTTGGGGGTGGTGGAGGGTTGGGGTAGGTGGAAGGGTGAGGGGTGAGGGGTAGGTGGATGGGGTAGGTGGAGTGGAGGGGGTAGGGGTGTGGTGGGGTAGTGGGTGGTGGGGTTGGGAAAGGATGGTGTTGGGGTAGGGATAGTGGGGTGAGGGGTTGGGATGGTGGGGTTTTGGGGTATAGGGTGGGGTGAGGGGGTTGCGGTATAAGAGGAGGAAAGGACATGTGTCAAAGGGGATTGGGTTTACGGTTGGGGGGGGTGGGAGGAGGATGGGAAGGAGGCGTGGGGTGCGCGGGATGAGGGCGTATTGTGCATCATGATGGAAACTGGGTTAAAGTGAGAAAGTATGGTGTGTTAAGAGTTGAACAGGGGAGAGGGTATATGTCAAGGAGGGTGGTAGTGAGACGGGGAGGGGTTGAGGCGGGTAACGCGAGTTAAGAAATAGCGGATAGACATGGTAGGAAAAGTGAGAAGAGGAATTTATGGCTCGGAAGGGAAGTGTGGGTTTAGGGTATAAGACTCGATGGAGGGAAGGAAAGAGGTTGTAGACAGGGAGGGGTTTGAGGTAAGAGTGAGGTTGTGGAGGGGGAGGTGTAGGGGGAGGGCAAGGGGGAAAGGAGGAAATCGTATGAATTACCTGTAGTCTTTCCATTTTTCCTAACTCTTCCTTATAGATAATTATGTTTATTGATCTGTCTATCTATTTGTCTCCGTGTATGTATCTATATTACGGGTATCTTTTTTATCGGTTTGCTTGTTTGCACTCTCTCTTATCTCTTTCTATCTCTTTATCGCCATCTATTTGTCCATACAACTATCTATCTTCCCATTTACATGCATATTTACTATATTTTATATATGTATATATATATATATATATATATATATATATATATATATATATACACGCATATATATGTGTTTGTGTGTGTGTGTGTGTGTGTGTGTGTGTGTGTGTACATATGTATAAATAGATAGGTAAACAGATATAGATAGATAAAAAGAAAGATTGAGAAAAAGGTTTAGATAGACAGAGAGATAGATAAATATAATTTTCCTTCTACATTACTTGCCTCTCACCCTTCCATCAACCTCAACTCACTCTGACGACTCTTACCCCCCCCCCCCCCAAACGGCACACTCTTCATCGGCGGGGCGGGGGGGGGGGGGGGCGGCGGGGGGGGCGGGGGGCGCGGGGGGGGGCGGCGGGGGGCGGCGCGGGGGGGCGGGGGGGGGGCGGGGGGGGCGGGGCGGGGGGCGGCGGGCGGGGCGGGGCGGGGGCGGGGCGGGGGCGGGCGGGGGGCGGGCGGGGCGGGGCGGGGGGGCGGCGGGTGGGGGGGGCCGGGGGTCGGGGGGGGCGCGGGGGGGCGGGGCGCCGGGGGGCATTGGGGGTGGCCGGGGGCGGGGGGGGGGCGGGCGGGGGGGGGGCGGGGGCGGGGGGGGGCGGGCGGGGGGGGGGCGGCGGGGGGGGCGGGGGGGGGGGCGGGGGGCGGGGCGGGGGGGGCGCGGGGGGGGCGGGGGGGGGGGGCGGGGGGGGCGGGGGGGGGGGGGGGCGCGGGCGGGGGGGGGGGGGGGGCGGCGGGCGGGGGGCGGGGGGGGGCGGGCGGCGGGGGGGGCGGCGGGGGGGGCGGGGGGGGGGGCGGGGGCGGGGGGGCGGGGGCGCGGGGGGGGGGGGCGGGTGGGCGGCGGGGCGGGGGGGGGGGGGGGCGGGGCGGGCGGGGGGGGGCGGGGGCGGGGGGGGGCGGGGGCGGCGGGGGCGGGGGGGGGTGCGGGGGCGGGGGGGGGCGCGGGCGGGGGGGGGGGGGGCGCGGGCGGCGGGGGGGGCGGGCGGGGGGGCGGGGGCGGGGGGGGGGGCGGTGGGGGGGCGGGGGGGGCGGGGGCGGGGGCGGCGGGCGGGGGGGGGGGCGGCGGGGGGCGGGGCGGGGGCGCGGGGGGGGGCGGGGGGGCGGGGGGGGGGGGCGCGGGCGGGGGGGCGGGGCGGGGGCGGGGGCGGGGGGGGGCGCGGGGGCGGGGCGGGGGGGGGCGGGGGGGCGGGGGGCGGGGGGGGGGCGGGGGCGGGGGCGGGGGGGGCGGGCGGGGGGGGCGGGGGCGGGGGGGGGGGGGGGGGGGGGGCGGGGCGGGGGGGGGGGGGGGGGGCGGGGGGGGGGGGGGGGGGGGGGGGGGGGCGGGGGGGGGCGGGGGGGGGGGGCAGGGGGCGGCGGGGGGGGGGCGGGCGGGCGGGGGGGGGGGGCGCGGGGGCGGGGGGGGGCGCGGGCGGGGGGGGCGGGGGCGGGGCGGGGGGGCGGGGGCGGGGGCGGGCGGGGCGGGGGGGCGGGGCGGGGGGCGGGGGGGGGGGCGGGGCGGGGGGGCGGGGCGGGCGGGGGGGGCGGGGGGGCGGGGGCGGAGGGCGGCGGGGGGCGGGGGGGCGGGCGGGGGGGGGCGGGGGGGCGGGGGGGGGGGGGGGGGGGGCGGGGGGGGCGGGGGGGGGGGGGGCGGGGCGGGGGGGGCGGGCGCGGCGGGGGGGTGGGGCGGGGGCGGGGGGGCGGCGGGGCGGGGGGGGGCGGGCGGGGGGCGGGGGGGGGGGGCGGGGGGGGGGGGGCGGGGGGGGCGGGGGGGGCGGGCGGGGGGGGGGGGCGGGGGCGGGGGGGGCGGGGGGGGGGGGGGGGGGGGGGGGGGGGGCGGGGGGGGGGGGGGGGGGGGGGGCGGGGGGGGGGCGGGGGGGGGGGCGGGGGGGGGGCGGGGGGGTGCGGGGGGGGGGGGGGGGCGGGGCGGGGGGCGGGGGGGGCGGGGGGGGGCGGGGGGCGGGGGGGGGCGGGGGGGGCGGGGGCGGGGGGGGCGGGGGGGGCGGGGGGGGGGGGGGGGGGGGCGGCGGGGGGGGGGGGGCGGGGGGGCGGGGGGGGGGGGGGGGGGGGCGGGGGGGGGGGGGGCGGGCGGGCGGGGGGCGGGGGGGGCGGGGGGGGGGGGGGGGGGGGGGGGGCGGGGGGGGGGGGGGCGGGGGGGGCGGGGGGGGGGGGCGGGGGGGGGGCGGGGGGGCGGGGGGGGGGGGGGGGGGGGGGGGGGGCGGGGGGGGGGGGGGGGGGGGCGGGGGGGGGGGGGGGGGGGGGGGGGGGGGGGGGGGGGGGGGGGGGGGGGGGGGGGGGGGGGGGGGGGGGGGGGCGGGCGGGGGGGGGGGGGGGGGGGGGGGGGGGGGGGGGGGGGGGGGGGGGCGGGGGGGGCGGGGGGGGGGGGGGGGGGGGGGCGGGGCGGGGCGCGGGGGGGCGGGCTTATATTGTTTCGCTTTATGTCTCTTTTTTCTCTCTCTTTCTTTCTTGTTCTCTAGCTCTCTGTTTCTCTCTTGCTTGCTCGGTCTTCTTCGTTATGGGGGACCTTTCGTTCTTGTTTGCTTTGGGGTTCTTTTTCTAAGTGGTTCGTATTTTTCTATTCTACTCTCTCTCTCTCTCTCTCTCTCGTGCTCTTCGCTTCTCTTCTCTCTCTCTTTCTCTCTCTAGTCTCTGTCTCTCTCTTCTAAGTCTCTCTCTCTTTATCTTTGCTCTCTCTCTCTCTCTCTCTCTCTCTCTCTCTCTCTCTCTCTCTCTCTCTCTCTCTCTCTCTCTCTCTCTCTCTCTCTCTCTTTCTCTCTCTCTCTCTCTCTCTTTGTTCTCTAGCTCTCTGTTTCTCTCTTGCTTACTCGGTCTTTGATTCTTACATTTAGCTCGTTTTCTGATTCTTTCTCTCGCTCACTCACTGCCTCTTTCTCTCTCACTCGCTCTCTGGTTTTCTGTCCCTCTCGCTCGCTCGCTACCTGGCTCTTTTTCTCTTGCTCGCTTCCTAGCTCTTTCCCTCGCTCGCTCATAGGCCCCCCTTTTTCTCTCGCTCGCTCTCTGAGTCTTTCTTCCATTTCCTCTTTCACTCTTTCTCTCGCTCGCTTTCTGAATCTTTGGCTCTTGCTCTTCATGTGGCTCTCTTGCTTACTCTTTCTCTCGCTCGCTCTTTCACTCTTTCTCTTCCTCTGGCTCTTTCGTTTTATGGCTCGTTCTCTCGTGTTCATCTCTCTCATTTCTCTGGCTCTATTTCGTTCCTTCTTTCGTACTCTGGATCTCTTGATTTCTCTCTTTCTTTCTTGTTTTTAAATATCTTTCTCTTTCTCTAACTCTTTCCATCTTTCTCTTTCGATTTAGACATTCAGATGAATAGATTATTAACTATAGACATTTAAACTGGTAAAATCATACAAATAAACGTGAACATTCATATATATATATATATATATATATATATATATATATATATATATATATATATATATATATATATATATATATATCCTTCTGTGCATGCCCACATGCGGCCATAAATCTAATATTCTCATAAAATAAGTCTGGCATACATACGTTGACTCGCGGTGGGGTAACGCCGTCCTCCATTTTGAATATCATTTTATCATTATACCCATGCGAGCCCCTCCCCCTCGATTTTCTCCCCTCTCCCCTCCCTCTCTCTCCCCTTTTCCCCTCTTCTCCCGCTCTTTTATCCTTCTCTCTCCCTCCTCCTCCTCCTCCTGCTCCTCCTCCTGGTCGTCATTCTCCTTCCATTCCCCTCTACTTCACTCAGGAGGAAACTGTCACTCATCTTTGGAAAGAGGGGAGAGCTTTGAGGGGACATCCATCCTTTCCAAACTAGCTTTACCATTCATCATTTCCCCTTGCTTTAAATTTTATAATGGAAATTAGAGCAGTTCATTGAGCCTCTCCCCTCTTCTTCTTCTTTTTTTGTCCCCCGTCTCTCTCCCCTTTCCCCTTTCCCCCTCCCCCCCC
>NW_028234434.1:16689984-16694984 GCF_977035675.1 Penaeus japonicus
ATCCAACCCCCCCTCCCAACCCACACCCCAAAAATCCCCTCTCCCCTCCCCTCCCCCTCCCCTCTCCCCAACCACCTCCCCCCTACCACCCTCCTGACCCCCTCCCCCAACCCCGCGGCTTGCGCCCTTCCTCCCGGGGCGGAACCGAGACCCCGACCCCGGACCAAGAGCAGAAGATCGCAAATTAATACAAATGGTGAGATCCCCGTGGCCTGGTGGAAGCCCTGTCCGTCTTCGCTTGGTCTTGGCGGTCAGATATTCATGACAGGGATCTACATATATGCAGAGCCATGGAAGGATGGAGGGGGGCGGGGAGGGGATGGGCGGTGGAGGGGGTTGTGGTTGGGGGGGGGGGGTTGTAGGGGGGGGGTGGGGGGGGGGGGGGGGGTGGTGGTGGGGTCGGGGGTCGGGGGTGGGGGTGTATTGTTGGGGGGGATGGTGGTGGGGGTCGGGGACGGTGGGGGATGGTGGGGGAAGGGTGTTGGAGTGGGGATAGTGATGATGGTGATTATGATCATAGGAAGGGTTGTGATGATGATAGCGATGGTAACATGATGATTTTGGTGATGATAGTGAGGGTAAAAATGATCATGATGATGATGATAATAATAACGATGTTCATCATAATATTGATAACAATGAGGATAGTGAAAGCAAATATAATAATCATAATAAAAATAACGATAACAATGAAGATAACGCAAAGGAAAATAATAATCATCTTGATAATACCACACGCACCCGTATGAGCAAGGCAGGTGCAAACAGCATGTACGTGGGCGTGAGAGAGTATGTACGTGTCTGTTATCAGTCTCTCTGTCGACATGTGTCGTTATCGATAAACAGAAATTAGAAAAAAAAACATACATATGAGAAATCGCTTCTCTTATTTCAGTTACATGATATATCACATATAAAATTGATTTTTTTTATGTAGATAGATCTGTATATATATTTATTAATTTTATTTCATTATCGAAAAAAGATATATGATGATTTCCTCATAACGGGTCTTGACTTTCGAATTATAATGTTCATGTCCTTTTGGAAATGAGTGTGATTCACTTCTTGCAACTGGTGATTGTTATGTTGAAAATAGTCATTACCATAAAAAAAAATCAGTTGTAAGAACTAGTCAGTTTCTTTCACACAAACAGACAAGAAATGTAACAACAAATACATTTCCAATTATCTTAAAGAATTTTAAAATATGCAATTACAACATCAACGACAAAGAACAAATACAAAACAATCTTCGTGAAACCGAAATAATACGAAAATCATTAACAGCAAAACAATAACAAACACACTAACTAACCCAGCACCTGGCAGTCTGTAATCTTCCGGTCTGCATTTATTACTGACAAATAAACCCAGCCCAAACAAATGACAAAAACACTAATAACAACAGAGATACGTATAAAAATAACAGCAGCGAAAGATCAACAACAAAAACACAAAGCCAAACATTCTTATATCGAAAACAACAACACCACCACCACAAAAAAAAAAGAAAAAAACAACAATAAAACAAAAACCAACATAGAGAAAAAAAATCACACCAACAAAAACAAAAACGAAAACAAAACCAACAACATAACACAACAACTAAAACCAACAAGAAGAAACACCAAATCAAACAAAAATAACACCACAATACCACCAACAAAACAAAAACAAATCAAACAAAAACAACACCAAAAACAACACCAACAACAAACACACCAAATCAAACAAAAACAACACCAACAACAAACACACCAAAAACACCAAAAACACCACCAACAAAGAGACAAATCCAGCTCCAAAAGTCAAAGCCCGAGAGAGATCACCTCCGGGGTCTCGAACCTCCGACTTGACAACCGAACCCGGCGAGAGACTCACGATCCGAAACAGTCTTCGAATCATCATTCCCGAGCTCTGATTAATCCAGCGACCAGAAATTCAATTAATATTGATTCTTCACATGATGGATGGCCCTTGTTCTGTTGGGGGAGGGGTGGAGGGAGGGATGGAGGGGGAAAGAGGAGGGGAGGGAGGGGGGAGGGGAAAGAGGAGGGAGGATGAGGTGGTGAAGGGGGTGGGGTTGAGAGGGAGATGGGGGGGGGGTGAGGGGGTGAGGAGGGAGGATTAGGGGAGAAGGGAGAATAAGGGGAGAGAAGGGAGGAGGGAGAGGAGGATAGGAGAAGGGGAAAAGAGGGGGAGGAAGGAAGGAAGATTGGGATGGAGGGAGGAGGAAGAAGAGGAAAACGAGAAGGGCGATGAGAGAGTGGAAGTCTCCAGAAAAGAACGGAGAAATAGTAAGGAAATATAGGGGGCGTAATTACTTATTTATTCCTTTATCTACCATTATCATTAACTTTTTTTTTTGGGGGGGGGCTCTTTCCTTTTTTTCTTATCTTTATTCATTATAGTATGTTATTTCTCTCTCTCTCTCTCTCTCTCTCTCTCTCTCTCTCTCTCTCTCTCTCTCTCTCTCTCTCTCTCTCTCTCTCTCTCTCTCTCTCTTTCTCTCTCTCTCTCTCTCTCTCTTTCTCTCTTCCTTTCCTATATTTCAAAAACATTGTCTCTATTACCATTGTCATGAATACTATTTGCAGATATTGAAAGATAAATAGAGTTAAACAGAGATAAATAGATAGATAGATAGATAGACAGAGAGAAAGAGAGAGAGAGAGAGAGAGAGAGAGAGAGAAAGACAGACAAACAGACAGGCAGAGAGAGAGAGAGAGAGAGAGAGAGAGAGAGAGAGAGAGAGAGAGAGAGAGAGAGAGAGAGACCGAAAGACAGACAAACAGACAGGCAGAGAGAGAGAGAGAGAGAAACAGAGACAGAACACAACAACCAACGAAGACCATAATGATAATCAACTCAACCACATTTACCTTTTCCAAGACATAAACTACAACACCGGACT
The DNA here is from genome assembly GCF_977035675.1 of Penaeus japonicus. NCBI lineage: Eukaryota > Metazoa > Arthropoda > Malacostraca > Decapoda > Penaeidae > Penaeus > Penaeus japonicus. Next base: position 16,692,902 of record NW_028234434.1, read on the forward strand.
TAATTTCCCACCCGCAAGTTTTAAGAGAAGAGAAGGAAAAAAAAATAAACTCATTTTTTCCCCTCCGTTGTGACACCATTATTTTGATGTTTAAGCCTCAACAGCTTAAGTTTGAAACACTTATCTTATGATGTGGCTTCATGCTTACAAAGGAGAAAAAACATGTGAGATTTACTTCTGGCTTAGCGCAAATAATTATCCCATATTTCTATTGTGTTGGTGTCTTTGGGTAGAGGAGAGAGAGAGAGGGGGGAGAAAGAGGGAGAGGGAGAGGGAGAGGGAGAGGGAGAGGGAGAGGGAGAGGGAGAGGGAGAGGGAGAGGGAGAGAGAGAGAGAGAGAGAGAGAGAGAGAGAGACAGAGAGAGAAAGGAGTGTGACGAAAAGAGAGAAGAAACAGAGCCAGATAGAGAAAGAAACAGAAACAGACAGACAAACAGACAAAGGCAGAAGGAGAGAAAACACAAACTACAGACTAAGAAAAGAGAATTCTTTCGCAAGTGACCGACTCCGCGGCGCTTGGACACGAGAGCGGGCCACCCAGCCTCCACCTCTGGTTGAAACCGCGGCGGCGTGTTTGCGGGCGGTGACGGGCGGTGCCGCTCTCATTACACAGCCGAAGGACGGAATGAGCCGAGCCGCGGGGGTCTCAAAGGGAGCAGAAAGACCCCTCGCCGCCCAGGACAAAGCGCCGGTAAAACGAGACCCCGCGGTACGAACTAAACAGCTGAACTACACTCAAGCCATCATGCCACCCACCCACCTGCCTCGGCTTCCTCCTTCTTCCTTCTTCTCCTCTTCCTTCTTCCACTTCTCTGTTCTTCGGACCTTCGCTCTCTTCCCCTTTTCTGTTCTTCGTACCTTCTCTCTCTTCCCCTTTCTCCTTTCCCTTTTCTGTTCTTCGTACATTCTCTCCCCTCCCCTTATCTCTCTCTCAATCTTTCCTCTTTCTATCTTCTCTCCTCTCTTTCTCTATCCTCCTCCTCACACTCCTTCCTCTTCCTACTTCCTCCCTTCTTCCTTCCTTCCCTCCCTCCCTCCTTCCCTCCCTCATTCCCTCCCCTACCACTCCTCTTCCTATCCTCCCTCCTTACCTCCTCATTCTACCCTCCCGTTCTTACTCCCTGTTCTTCATACCTTTCATCCCTACCTCCACATCCTACCTTCCTCCCTCCCTCCCTCCCTTCCTCCCCCCTCCTCCCTGGCCACTGGACGGCTCAGTAGCCTTCTCAGAAGCCCCAACCCTCGGCCTCCCTTCTCGGAAGTCCCTCCGAGGGATTGACACCTTCTGAAAGGGAAGCGCGCGACCTACTGCAGCTGCTATTGTGGCGAGACCCACCCCCCCCGCTAGCCCTCCTTCCCCTCCTCCTCCCACCTTCCCATACCCTATCCCTTGCTATGCCCTCCTCCTCATTATCTTTTTCTTATTGTTTTTTCTTTTGATCTATCCTCTTCTTGATTTTTTTGCCTTCGTCTTCTTTTCTCTTTCTTACCCCCCTTTTTATCTCTTCCCTTTTCTTATCCCCATCCCCTATCCAGCCTTTTCTCTCCTCCACTTCCCCTTCCCCCATCCCCGTAACTCGCCTCCTACACATCCCCCCCCTCGTCCTCTCTCCCTTACCCACCCCCACCTGTCATCCCCGTTGTCCGTCCGGTAGCAAGCGCCCCACGCCCACTCGCGCCCACCCGTGCGATGTGATGCGACCCTTCGAGAGAGAAAGAGAGAGAGAGAGAGAGAGAGAGAGAGAGAGAGAGAGAGAGAGAGAGAGAGAGAGAGAGAGAGAGAGAGAGAGAGAGAGAGACAGCGAGAGAGAGAGAGAGAGAGAGATAGATAGAAAGAGAGAGAAAATGGCAGAGAGAGACAGAGATAAATAGATAGATAGAGAGAGAGGATAGAGAGGATAGAGAGAGGAAAGAGAGGAAAGAAAAGCAGAGAGAGACAGCGATAGATAGATAGACAGATAGAGAGAAAGAAAGAAAGACAGACAGACAGACAGACAGAGAGACACAGAGAGAGAATCAATTAGCATACCTGTGACTTGAATAACGTCCCGCCGCCGTCATTTTATTCCTTCCACGGTCTCCT
>NW_028234434.1:16707484-16712484 GCF_977035675.1 Penaeus japonicus
AAAGAAGTTTTTTTTTTTTTTTTTTTTTTTTTGAGGGGGTTTGGGGTGGAGGGAGTGTGGGCGGAGGGAGGGGGTTGGGTAGGGGAGGAGGGAGGTGGTTATTAGAAGGGGGAGGCTAGGAGAGGGGGAGGGTGGTTGAAAGTGTGTTGGGTAGAGGAGGGGTAAGGGGTGAGGGGGTGGGGGGGAGGTAGAGAAGCCGGGTTATTATTGTGAATTTCATATCGATAAAGATCATAGCATGCCAACGTTGTTAAGGGATATAACATTTATATAAAAAAAAAAGTTAATTGTTTCTTTTCGAAAATGAAATCGTTACACTTACCATAACATCCGAATTGTATAAAATAATAGTATATCAAAATACATTCACAGAAAATAAATCCCTAAAAATAACAACGACAATAACATCACAATAAATAGATAGATAATTAATAAAATAAAAAAACGAACAAAAAACAAACAAAAAAACACAAATCAAACAACAACAACCACAATAACAACAACAACAAACACAATGGCAACACCTAAAAAAAAAAAAAAAAAAAAAAATGACGGCTCGCCTGTTCATAGACTCCTTGGCAACACTGGGAGAGAAAAAGGGCTTGACAAGGGTAGCCATTCATCAGTTCAGATCCGCAAGACATTGTTATGCTAGGGAATATTTGTTCTGTTAATTGAATGATCAACAGAGGAGAGGTGCTTCTCTTTGCATTGCCCCGAGAACCTGTGAGAGAGAGAGAGAGAGAGAGAGGAAAGAGTGAGAGAGAGAGATAGGGAGAGAGAGAGGGGGGGGGAGAGGGGGAGAGAGAGAGAGTGGGAGAGAGAGAGAGGGAGAGAGAGAGGGGGGGGGGAGAAGAGAGAGGAAAGAGAGGGAGAGAGATAGGGAGAGAGAGGGGGCGGGGAGAGAGAGAGGAAAGAGTGAGAGAGAGATAGGGAGAGAGAGGGGGCGGGGAGAGAGAGAGAGGAAAGAGTGAGAGAGAAGGAGGGAGAGAGAGAGAGAGAGGAGAGGGGGAGGAAAGAGTGAGAGAGAGAGAGAGAGAGCGAGGGGAGAGAAGAAAGAGTGAGAAGAGAAAGAGAAGGAGAGAGAAAAAAAAAGAGTGAGAGAGAGAGAGAGAGGAGAAAGGAAAGAGGGGGCGATATGGTGGAGGGAAAGAATGAGAGAGAGAGAGAGAGAGGAGAAAGGAAAGAGGGGGCGATATGATGGAGGGAAAGAATGAGAGAGGAGAAAGGTCAGAGAGAGAGAGGGAGAGAAAGGGTATGAGTGATGGTGAGAGAGAGAGGTGGGTGAATGATGGGAGAGAAAGAGTGAGGGTTAAAGAGAAGGGAAGGGGAGAAAAAGAGAAAGTGAGAGAAAGCGATGTAGAGGGAGAGAATAGGGAGTAGATGGTAAAGAGGGATAGGTGAAAAGAATGAAAGATAAATATGAGAAAATGGGTTAGAAAGAGAGAGAACAGAAAGCAGAGAGATAAAAAGGGAGGGAGGGTGAATATTGAAGCAGAGAGAGAGAGAGAGAGAGAGAGAGAGAGAGAGAGAGAGAGTAGGTAAAAGAGAGAGACAGATAACGTAAATATGAAATAACACCAAAAATATACCAGAAATTCCAATCTAATTAAATTCATATCCAACATCCACATTATCCTTCTCCATATCTGTAATGAACACAATCGCGTCAAAATAACCACAATGACCACCCTCTCCCCTCTCTCCCTCTCCCCTCTCTCCCTTTCCCCTTAGTCCCTCACGTTTCCCCTCCTACAATTCGATTATTTTCCCCTTAATTCCCCTCTTTCTTATCCTCCCCCTCATTCTTCTTCTTTTCCTCCCTATTCGCCGTCCCATTCCATGCCTCTTTATGCCCTCCCTCCTCCTCCTCCCTTTCTTATTCCCCTTACTTTGCTCCCCTTCCTCTTCATTCCCTCTTTATCTCTCTTCTCTCCCTCTCTATCCCTCCTATCTCAGCCTTCCTTAATTTGCCCTTCCCTTCCTCCTCTTACATCCCTTTTATTTTTTCTTTCCAATATATCCCTTCTTTCTTTCTTACTTCCCTCCCTCCCTCTCCCCTTCTCCCTTTCCCATATTCCTTCCTCTTCCCCTCACCCTCTCTCCTATTTCCCTCCTCCTCTGATCCCCCCTCCACCTCCTTCCTCCTCCCTCCTCTCCACCCTCCACCCTTCCACCAACCCCCAAACCCACTCCCTCTCCCCCTCCCTCCCCTCCCAACCCACTCCCCTACCCCTTCCTTCCTTCCTGCCTCCCTCCTCCTCGAACGCCCGTGTTGCTGTCATCCTCCCCCGCCCATCCACAAGACGCGGCCCGAACATCTGGGCGTGCTCGAGCTCGTGTTCCAACTTAAAAGAGGCTGGCGTTTGGGGGCAGGCTGGGCGCCCGCACTCGCTCTCGCTCTCGACCTTGCCTTGACGGGACGGGTCGGGTCGGGACGGGACGGGTCGGGGCTCGGCGCTTTTGGCTCTAGCTCTGCCGGGTGGATGGGGGTGGGGGTGGGGGGTCTGTATGTATGTTTGTCTGTTTGTTTGTTTGTTTGTTTGTCTGTTTGTCTTTCCGTCTCTTTGTCTGTCCATTGATTTATCTATCTATCTCTTTATTTATTTGTTCCTCTTTTTTCTATTTCACTTTCTCCTCCTCTTTTCCCTTTTATTCCACCGTCTCTTGCTTTTTCTTTTCTTCCTCCTCCCTCTCCTCTACCTCCTCCTTCTCCTTCCTTCTTCCCACTCCCTCCTCCTCCTCCTCCTTCCCCTTCCTTCTTCCCACTCCCTCCTCTTCCTCCCCCTCTACCTCTTCCTTCCCCTTCCTTCTTCTCACTCCCTCCTCCTCCTCCTCCTTCCCCTTCCTTCTTCTCACTACCTCCTCTACCTCCTCCTTGTCCTTCCTTCTCTCCACTCTATCCTCCTCCTCTTCCTCCTCCTTCCCATTCTTTCTTCCCACTCCCTCCTCCTCCTCCTCTTCTTCTTCTTCTTCTTCTTCTTCTTCTTCTTCTTCTTCTTCTTCTTCTTCTTCCTCCTCCTCCTCCTCCTCCTCCTCCTCCTCCTCCTCCTCCTCCTCCTCCTCCTCCTTCTCCCCCCCATCCCCCCCATCCCCGTCCCCCACCAGCACGCTGATGGCACTGGCGAGTCTCCAGCATATATTCATGAGTCAAAGATACATTTCCGTATGTACACCTTTTTAATTTTCTTTTAATCTTTTATTCATTTTTGATGTGTGTATATATATATACGATTTTCTTTGTCCTTTTTTTCTCCCTTTTTTCCTGGTTGGTGAGAAAGGGAGTGGTGGTAGAGGGATAGGGGGAGGGAGGGAGAAGTGGAAGAGTGAGAGGAGGAAGGTGGAGAGAGAGGGAGAGGAGAAGAGAAGAAGAGGTGAGGAGAGGAGGAGAGAAGAGGAGGTGAGGAGAGGAGAAGAGTAGAGGGAGGAGGGAGGGGGAGGGGGGAAGGGAAGGGGGAGGGGGATAAGGAAAGTTATACTTGAGGAAAGGGAGAAAGAGAGACGGATAGGGGAGGGGGAAGAGGGAAAGAGAGAAAAAAAAAGTGAAGGAGGGAAGGGACGGGGCGAAAGAATGTAATGGTAAAGGAAGAGAGGGAAGAAAGAGAAAGGGGAAAGGAGAAAGAAGAAGGGAGAAAGGGAGAAAGGGAGGAGGCAGAGAAAAGAGAAGGCAGAGGAGTAGTTGAGGTTACGTAAAAAGGTAAAAAAAAGAGGAAGGGGGAGGGTAGGACAGGGAAGAAAGAAGATAGCAGTAGTGCAAGAAAGAGAGGAGGAAGGGGGAAGGGGGAAGGGGAGGGGTGGGGTCTATATTCACGCTTGGTAAGTCGGTCTGATCAAAAGGTGTGATTGAAGAGTCACCTGGATATGCAAGAGGTACGTGGCAGGGGGAGAGACAAGCCCGTCATAACATTCTTAAGATGCTATGCCAACGTTTTGAGGAAGGAGAGCCATTTCGGGCTTGGCTTTTTATTCATTAGGATTTTATTTCTTGCTTTCTTCTCCTTCGTCTTCTTCTTCGTCTTCCTTTACATCGTCTTCTCGATATTCTTCTTTTTCTTCTTCCTTTTCAATTTTCTTTTTCTTATTCTTCTTTTTTCTTCTTCGCTTTGTTCTTTTTCATTTTTTTTTTCTTTTTCTTTTCTGTATTACTATCATTAATATTGTTGCCCCTTTTATTACCATATTTCTATTATATCGGCGATGTTATTAATATGATTATCATTTTTCAATTAACATGATTATTCTAATTTTCATTACTACTACCACTTACTACTTCTGCTACGGCTACTGCAACTACTACAACTACGATTACTTATACTATCGTCAATGTTATTTGTTATTTGCATCATTACAATTTTCATCATCTTCATTACCATCAATACGATCATGAAATACCATTTTCCTCTTGTCATCTTCACAGACTTAATCATCGTAAATACGTTACCTTAATCACCAAATGCTAATCACGACTCGTAATGATGGAACCTCAAACTCAGGCGCGAATTAGGATAGAGACAATCCAAACTCTTGTAAAAAATAAACAAAAAAACTAAGCCAACATAATTTTTAAAAGAAACTGAACACATCACACCTTAATAAAATATATCCATACTTTTACACAGATCAAACATCTTTCCCATCCCCTTTATTCTCTTATTTCTCTCTCTATTCATACTAAAATTCGAAAAAAAAGAAAAGAAAATCTTCCGAAGACCGAATTCGAACATTTCCCGCGCAAATGTCCGACGACGGTTAATCTCCATACGGGCGCGGTTTTCGATCATGTTCGGACATCTATCTCCTCTTCGCCCACTTATTTCATCTCTCTTCATGGCTTTCCCGGGAGGTCTTTGGAAATTAAGTGCTTTTGAGGTATATTTTTGGATTTTTTTCCTGTCTTTCTTTAATTTTATTTATTTATTATCATTATTTATTTTTATATATATATATTTTTTGTATGGGTATTCTTGATATCATCATTTTTTTCGCTTGTTTATTTACAA
>NW_028234434.1:16719984-16727484 GCF_977035675.1 Penaeus japonicus
AAACAACCCCTCTCGACAAGAAAAAAAACAATAATGATAATAACTTAAAATAAATAAATAGATAAATAAACAAAACAATAACACCACAACTCTTCACCCTCACCCCCAACCCTCAACCCCCCTTCCAACCAACCCCCCCTCCCACCTACCCCCTCGATAAGAAACGGAGAGTCTGAAAAAAAAAGCTGATAACCCGAGGCATCATCACCGCCGCGACCTCGGCTGCGTGTGAAATGACCTGAGACGCCAGCGCGGGAGTGAGTCCCTGATGCAACCCTAGATCGAGAGATGCTTCTTGTTCGTAAGACTCCGAAGAGGTGATTGGGGATTGGAAAAGAATCGTGTTGATATGTATATTTTGTTCCTTTTTTTGAAAGGGTGGGGTGGGGTAGGGTGTAGATGATGGTAGGGGGAGGGGGAAAGGGGAGGGATCTGGGGTTGTGGGGTGGAGGGGGGATGGACGGGTGGTTGGGGTGGGTGTAAGGAACGTGGGATGGATGGGTGATGGGGTAAGTAAGTGTGTTACGAGGGGGGAGGGGGGGAGGGGTAAAAGGAGGACGGGGGGTGTAGGAAGATGGGGGAAGAGATATTATCTTCAAATATCTCAAAGTGGATTCGTCTTATTGCTTTCTTTTATTTTTTCTGTTTTATCCAAATGTTATGGAAATATGCATGCTTTTCTCTTCCTTTTTTTTAAATCCGTTTTTCGGTCATACTTACAGGACACCCCTTCCCTTACGTTTTCACTCTCGCTCATCTTTTCATATATCTTCTTTTAAAAAGAAATCGGAAAAAAAAGAACAATAACAGAAAAAGGCGAAACACACAAAAATTATATGTTAGGAAACGGAAAGGAAGAGGAAAGTGGACGGAAGAAAAAGAGTAGCACGGTAAGCAGAAAAAGATAGTACGATAATTGTCTTTTTTTGTGCCTCAGTCATCAAATCTTCCATTCTCTCTCTCTCTCTCTCTCTCTCTCTCTCTCTCTCTCTCTCTCTCTCTCTCTCTCTCTCTCTCTCTCTCTCTCTCTCTCTCTCTCTCTCTCTCTCTCTCTCTCTCTCTCTCTCTCTCTCTCTCTCTCTCTCTCTCTCTCTCTCTCTCTCCTTCTATTTCGTCTTAATTTATGTTTTTTTTTATCATTATTTTCTCTTCATCTTTCGTTCGTTCTTCTTGTGTCTTCGATCGGTTGAGGTGGAAGACAGAATAGAGATGAAATTTAGAGAGTCAAGAGAAGTGGAGGAAGAAAGAAATGATAAATGAAATGAGAATGGAAGAGAGAAGAGAGAATAGAAGGGAGGAGAAAGAGGAGAAAGTGAGAGAAGAGCAAATAGAAGAGAAAATAATAGAAAAGAAGAAAAAAAAAAGCTAAGAGAAGAAATAAGTGAAGAGAAGAGGAGACGACAACAAGAGAAAAATATAAAAAGGGGAAGAAAAGACGAACAATATACTAATAAAACACAAACACAACTAAAGAAACAGGCAAACAGAAACAAAAGAATAATCATAAAATAATAACAGCCAGATAGCAGAGGCAGATAATAAGATGAAATCAGGATAAGTCAGAAGAGGGTTGATGAGCTTAGGGGAAAAAGAGAGAGGGAGGAGGCAGGAGAGAGATAGAGAGAGAAAGAGAGAGAGAGAGGGGGAGGGATAGAAAGGGTGAAAGATAGAAAAAGAGTGAGGGATAGATACAGAAAGAGAGAGAGAGAGAGAGAGAGAGAGAGAGAGAGAGAGAGAGAGAGAGAGAGAGAGAGAGAGAAAGATTAGAGAAAGAGAGACAGAAAGACAAACAGTGAGTTAGAGAGAGAGAGGTAGGGCAGAGGAATAGTAGAGAGGATAAAGAAAGAGAGAGAAAGAGAGAGGGGAGATGGAAAGATGGGAGGAGAGTGTTGACAGGAGAGACAGAAAAGGAGGGGAGGGGAGCGAAGTGTTAAAGAGAGAGAGAGAGAGAGAGAGAGAGAGAGTGTGTGTGTGTGTGGAGAGAGAGGGATACAGAGTGGATAGAGGGGGATCCACAGGGGGAAGAGAGGATAGTAAGCGGATTCCCCTCTCCCCCACCCCTCTTCCCTCCCCTCCCCTCCTCCCCAACCCCCCAACTGATCCATCACTGTCGGCAGGCACCCTAGCGAGCGTCTTGATAAACCTGATCCAAGCTATTATTGTAGCCACAACACCAGGCACCCTCGCACATGTGTACACACACCCTCGGCATACAGACACACGTATCTTATATATTATAAGTAGATGTGTGTATTTGATGTTTTGTATTTTTTATCTTTCTTTATTTCTTTCTTTCTTTTTTATGTGTTTTCGTGGATGATGCATCTGTGTATGAGTGTCAGGGTGTGTGTGTGTGTGTGTGCGTGTGTGTGTGGAATGGGGGGGTGGGGGGGTGCATGAATGTTTTTCATTTTACTGAAAGTACTTTTTCATATTTCGTACTCTGTTCTTTTTTTCCTCTCTCTCTCTCTGTCTCTCTCTCTCTCTCTCTCTCTCTCTCTCTCTCTATATATATATATATATATATATATATATATATATATATATATATATATATATATATAAATTCTTTTTCTTCTTCCTTTTCTTCTGCTCCTTCTTTTTTGTCCATTCTTTTACGCCATGACATACCGACAACAAAATGCTCCAGCCTTTTTTGTTCAATCTCTCTTTCCAAAACCAACGAACATTGTGTTTCTTCAGAATTTTACTGACTCACTGAATTCTATGATAATAACCTGTTTCCTATCCCTGTTCCCTATCCTCTATCCCTTATCCCTTATTTCCCTCCCCTCCTTCCCTCCCGGCTTTCTCTGTCAATGTTTTGTGGATCCAGCACAGTTCGTTATATCCTTGTCTCTGAGTTTCTCTCTCTCTCTCTCCCTCTCTTTCTCTCTCTCTCTTTCTCTCTCTCTCTCTCTCTCTCTCTCTCTCTCTCTCTCTCTCTCTCTCCCTCTCTCTCTCTCTCTCTCCCTCTCTCTCTCTCTCTCTGCTTCTCTCTCTCTGCTTCTTCCTCTCTCTCTCTCTCTCTCTCTCTCTCTCTCTCTCTCTCTTCTCTCCTCTCTCGTCTCCTCTTCCTCTCCTCTCTCCTCTCTCTCTCTCTCTCTCTCCTCTCTCTCTCTCCTCTCTCTCTCTCTCTCTCTCCTCCCTCTCTCCCCTCCTCTCTCTTCTCTCTCTCTCTCTCTCTCTCTCTCTCTCTCTCTCTCTCTCTCTCTCTCTCTCTCTCTCTCTCTCTCTCTCTCTCTCTCTCTCTCTCTCTCTCTCTCTCTCTCCATTTCTCTCTCTCTTTCACTCTCTCTCTTTCCATTTCACTCTCTCCTTCTCTCTCTCTTTTTCCCTCTATTTCTCTCTCTCTCTCTCTCTCTCTCTCTCTCTCTCTCTCTCTCTCTCTCTCTCTCTCTCTCTCTCTCTCTCTCTCTCTCTCTCTCTCTCTCTCTCTCTGTCTCTCTCGCGTTCTAGTTATCCGTTTATTGATCTCCTGATGAACTATCACGGAAAAAATAGATTAGATCGTGGCTTTCAAATTTATGGAAGATTGGGAAGGGGAAAGAGAAGAAGATGGAGTTGGAGACAGAGGAAAGAGAAATAAAATGAAAGAGATAGGGACGGAGGGTGTAGAGAGAAAGAGAGAGAGAGAGAGAGAGAGAGAGAGAGAGAGAGAGAGAGAGAGAGAGAGAGAGAGAGAGAGAGAGAGAGAGAGAGAGAGAGAGAGAGAGAGAGAGAGAGAGAGAGCACAGAGAAATTTAGACAGACAAAGACACAGACAGACAAAACAAACAGACAAACAATATACGAAAAAAAAACTAACAGACAAAAAAAAAAAAACGGAAAAAATAGTAATAAAGATAAACAGAAAGAAACAAAAAATGTAACTTAAGCCAGCCAAGACCGACCGACCGACCAACAGACATACAGACAGACAGACAGACAGACACAGACAATCAAAGAAGATTGCGGACAAGAGCGAAAAGAATGATTGAGAGAATTAGTATGCAGGATTAGAATCAGCCACAACCGCGTTCGGTCTAATATCCGAATTCAAGTTTCATTCCGGCTTCTGGCGAGAGAGAGAGAGAGAGAGAGAGAGGTTGAGAAAGAGAGAGGGAGAGGGAGAAAGAGAGAGAGGGGGAGGTAAGAGAGAGAGGGGGGGGAAGGGCCAAGTTAGGGAGGGAGAGAGGAGAGGAGTAAGAGAGAGAGGGGGGGAGGGGCGAGGTAAGGGAGGGAGGGAGAGAGAGAGAGAGATTGAGAAAGAGAGAGGGAGAGGGAGAAAGGGAGAGAGAGAGGGGGGAGGGAGGGGCGAGGTAAGGGAGAGAGGGAGAGAGAGAGGGGGGAGGGAGGGAAGGAAGGAAGGAGAGAGAGTAAGAGAGAGAGAGTGGGAGAGAGAGAAAAAGAAAAAGAGAGAGAGGCGAGCCGAAAAAACGTCCTTTTCGTGGGCCTTGGGTTTTCATTTATCTATTCATATATCTATATGTTTTCATTTATACATTTTTCTTCATCTCTGACTTAATTTGTTTACTGATTTATTAATTCCTCTATCTTTATATTTGTTCTTTCATTCATTTCCATTCAAATTTGTTTATAAATTTATCTATTTATTTATCTATTTGTTTTCTGCATTTCTTGATTTGATTTTTTTTGTTTTTTTAATTGCTTAATGTCCGTTTGATTTTCTTACTATGTTTGTTTGTTACTTGTTCCTTTTTCCTTGCTTAACCTTTTCTTTTACTTAGCATTCTTGTCGTTTAGTCTTCTTGTTTCCTATTGTATTTATGTTATTTGAATTTGTTTCTTTCGTTCTTTACATCGTCCTTCTTTCTTTATTTTTTTTTTCTGTGCCATTTAATAATATTATCTTTTTTTCTTTTTTTTCCTATTTCCTCTTTATCGATATTTTACTTTTTTCATATTCTATTTTTTTCTATGTACGCATGTGCATTATGTACGTTTCGAGGAAAATGAAAACAAGACATTACATTTGTATTTTTTAATATTCATTACTATAAAATTGGATTCAGACGATATATTTCATTGATAAGCTATGACTACATTTTGTGTTTTTTTTTTCGTGCATGTAAAATTTCATTCATATTACATAATCGTTTTTTTTTTCTTTTTTATTCTTATCATTTTGTACTTTAACTTCTTTCTTTTCTCTCCTCTTTATCGATGTGGTATTTTCGTATCTTGATAAAATCAGTTTTGAAATATTAGAAAAAAAAATACATATATATATATATTGCACTTTTTTTAGAAGTAAATATTCATGCATATATATATAATATGAATATATAATATATATATATATATATGTGTATATGTGTGTGTGTGTTGTGTGTGTATGTGTGTGTGTGTGTATGTGTGTGTGTGTGTGTGTGTGTGTGTGTGTGTGTGTGTGTGAGTGTGTGTGTGTGTGTGTGTGTGTGTGTTTGTGTGTGTATATATATATATATATATATATATATATATATATATATATATATATATATATATATATATATATATATATATATTTATATGTATATATATATATATATGTGTGTGTGTATACATGTATATATATATATATATATATATATATATATATATATATATATATATATATATATATATATATATATATATAAAATATATATAATAATATATACATATATATATTATATATATATATATATATATATATATATATATATATATATATATATATATATATATATATATATATATACATACATATATATGTGTATATATTTATGTATATATATATATATATATATATATATATATATATACATATATACATATATGTATATGTACATATATATAGACAGACAGACAGATAGATAGATAGATAGATATAGATAGAAAGATAGATATGGATATGAATATATATATATACATATACATATATATATAATATATATATATATATGTAAATATATATGTATATATATATATATATATATATGTATATATATATATATATATATATATATATATATATATACATACATCATACATACAATCAACAGTATATATCTGTAGTGTTCCCAGAGATACTCACTTTGAAAAGATGTTCACCCCAAGTTCTCCCGCCACAGGTATGCCCACTCCACCCGGAGCCACGATCAACTGCCCTACCGTTGCCACAGAGCATCCTATCAAATCTTGTAAGTAGTTCCTATTCTCTTCTTTGTAATTAATATTTCTCATATTAGTTACTATGAATTGATGAATATCCCCCCCCCTTTTAGTCATTTCTTTCGCGTAGGTACGTAGTGACATGACGCATTTCTTTCGCCATGAGAATAGCCTAACCTCATCGTCGGCTTTACAATGGGTCTCGTTAATCACCATTGTGACGGCTTTAATCCACTCTCATGACTATTACATGATTTCGCAATTAACACATCGCAACTCGTTAGTGGCCATCAGCGACCTCGAAGATCCATCTTGGTTCCTCGATCGAAGGCCAAAAGAAAAAAAGAAAAAAAAGGGGGAAAAAAGAGGGATGTCTTGTAGTGATTATCCTTTTCGATCGTTCTGTTTTGTTGTTGTTCTTCTTCTTCTTTTTCCATAATGGGGATTTTTTTTCTCTTATTTCTTGAAATAGATGAAAAAAAAAATAGAAAGGAGTAGGTCTCTGTTTGAAAAGAACCCGAAAAGCACATATGTAATCGTAACTAAGCAACGTCTCACAAGCACCTTCCCCTACCTCCCCCCCCCACTCCCATCTCTGCCCCTCCCCCAACCTCCCTTTCACCTCCCCACCCCCTCTATCGCTTCTACCACCCCCTGAAGAGCAGTGATTGCGTACGATAACTCGTCGATTTTCATACGATAACACATGAACGCTGTACGATAACGTGTCTGTCAGAGGATGCCGCGTCTTGGTGACACGAAGACACCATCATGGCGGCAGATAACCTGCACGCAAGGCACAGGGAGAGACGACCGGGAAAACAAAAGATTTTTTTTTTTTCCTAAGCCTTTTTTGTGCATTTGTGTGACAGGGAGGGTTGTATGTTTTATATGTTTGTATGTTTTTGTTTTGTCTACATATGCGTTGTCCCAGAAACATACATCTCGATTATTTCCCTTTATACCACCGCAGACTTCCACATTCCTACAAGACCCTCTGATATAATACCACTCTCTCCAACCCCTCCCCCCACCTCCCCTCCCCCCTCCCCCCTATTCCTAAGTACCACAACATTCCCTCCAACCCCACCCCACTCCCCTCCCCCCCTCTCCTAGTACACCTACCCATGATCCACCGCGGTACGACACATTGGCACCTGTCAAAGGCACCAAGACGTAAGATTTGGGGCGATACACCGATGCCAGACGTATGATATATGGTTCTCTTATTCTAATGAGTTTGTGTATGGTCGGGCTTCTGTTGACGGAGGCAGGAGCGGGAGAAGGTACTTATTACTGGTGATTTTATGTAAATTTCTGTTTTGGTATGACATTTTTTTGTTTTATTCTGTTTTTTTTTTT
>NW_028234434.1:16734984-16739984 GCF_977035675.1 Penaeus japonicus
TCTTAAATGTCCGGAGTTTTAGATTTTTTTTTTTTGTGTGATCATTTTTTATCATTATTATTATCATTATTATTATTATTTTTTTTTAGGGGGGGTACTTTTTATTTTCGTTATTTATATATTTTTTCTTTCTTTTTTTGTATCCTTTTCTTTACTTATTTTCTTTCTTATCATCACTTTGTACCACTTTCTATTCACTTCACAATCTCTTCATTCTATTCCTTATTTTTTTCTATTTCTTAGAATCATCCAGATTATTCATTCAACCTCGAGTAGTTTCTTCTTATCCATCTATCTATCTATTTTTATGTCTAATTTCTTTTCTCTCTGACAATTTTACTCCACAGACGAGAACGTTTCTTATACATCTAGCTCACTCTTCTAACCAATTTTAGCTTTATATTCATTTATTTCGTTATCTCATCTTCAACTTCTCTCGATTTACTCATTTATATCCGGAGAGGAACGATTTTCGAGCCTAGGCCTACTTTCGTATAGTTTCAAACTGTTTACGGACTTTGTCTTATTTCCGTTAACGAATGACATTTGCATATTGATGAGGGTCTTCGGCGAAGGTAAACGCTTGATCCATAGGCGAGGTTTTTTCTTTTTTTTTCTTTTTCTTTATTCTTTTTTTTTTCTTTTTTGAATGGGAAAGTAGGATTTTGAAAATAAAGAGATTTTTTTGTTTCTCGTTTTTTTTTTTCTTTTTCTTTTTTTTTAGAGGGGAGGGAAGAGAAGTGTTTTTTGGGAAAGGGTGTTTTTGTTGCGAGGGTGGGGGTTGGGTTGAGTGGGGGGGGGGATTTTGAACTGAAAGGGTTTTGATCTTGAAGAAAAGATGGGTCTTTAGTTTTGGAAAGTTGAGTATTTTGTTGTTGTTGTTTTCCTAAAGAATGAAGATTTTTTTCTAGAAATTGGTTACAGTGTAACATCTTGCTACAAAATTATTTGTTTTATAAGGATGATATGGAATACTCACAAAACAATAAAAAAGGCATAATAGGAGATTTAACATCAAACTCAACAAAGAACAAAAATAAATGTGGGTGGGATATTTGTCACAAACACCGCTAGAATATAATCAATAGATAAAAGGATAAACGACCAATTAATAAAAAATATATATCTAAAATAACCAATAAACGAACGATCAAATAAAATGTATATATGATGATTATGATGTTTTACGAAATGCGTTTCTTAATGGACTGAATTTCCTTCTTTGTGTTTCATCTTCATCTTCCATCTCCCTCTTTATCCGTATCCTTCTGATCCTAATTACAAACCTTTGTCTTATCCCCCTTCTCCAATCCTAATCCTAATCGTAATCCTTCTCCCTTTCCTGCTTCTTCATTTCATCATCTTTCTCATCCTTATTCGCCTCCTCCCTCCCCTTCCCCTCCTTCGATCCTATGTCTTCATATTAACCCCTCCAGGTTCACTTCATTCTCCACTTTCTCCTCCCTTACTTATTCCCTCCTTCCGTCTCTCCCCCTCCCCTGCCTCTTCCCCTCCCTCCCTCCCTTCCATCCTTCCAACCAACATCTTACCTCCCTCTCGCTAACCCCCCTCCCCCCCACCAACCTCAAGCCGAGAATCAAGTGAACGACAAAATGAAGTGACTATTCGCAAGGGGGGAGGGGGGGGGGGAGGTTCGGGGGGGGGGGTGAATCTAAATGGCCGTCATCTATATCTGAGGCCCAAGTCGCCTCTCGTCACCTCACTTTGGGCCGGGAATTTGGGCCGATTAGTGGGGGCTGTGTTTACTTTTTTTTTCTTTTTTTTTTTTTTTCTTCTTCGGCCATTTACTTATGAATGGTGTGTTATGAAGGAGGGTGGGTGGGTGGGTGGTAGGGGAGGAGGAAGAGGGGGGAGGGGAGGTAGAGGGGGGGAGGGTTGGAGGTTGGAAGAGTAGGGGGTAGATGACTAGAGGAGGGGGTGAAGGGGAGGAAGAAGAGGAAAGGCGCAAGGAAGGAGGAATTGGGGGGGGGGGGGGGAAGGGGGCAGGGAAAAGGGGAGGATGACGGAGAGGAAGTGGTAAGTGGAGGGAAAGGAGGGGTGAATGAAAGAGGAAGGTAGAAGGAAGATAGCTATAATGTAGAAGGGGAAAGGAGAAGAGGAGAGAGATAGAGAGAGTAGAGAGAAAAAAAATGAGGGGGAGAGAAAGAGAGGAGATTCAGGGGAGGGGGAGGGGGAGGGGGGAAGGATACCGCTTAGGGACTTCTCTTTGAATTCTGATTGGCTGAGGAGCTCTGTCGTTGGCGGTTCATTAGACGTCTTGGTTTTGACTTGGATTTTGTCTTAGTTAAATTTGCGTGCTGGATATGCTTATCAGCAGCAGCAGCATTATTGTTATTATCATTATTATTACTATTATTGTTATCATTATTATCATAATTGTTATCATTATCATCTCTCTTATCATTATTATTACTATTATTATTATTATCATTATTATTATAATTATGATTGTTATTGCTATTATCATCATTATGATTATGATTATCTTCACCATCATTGTTACTGATAATAATATTATCATCATCACCATCAGAATTATCCTTAGCATTATCATCAGTGACTTGTTATTATTCGGAAATCGCCATATACATATATATATATATATATATATATATATATATATATATATATATATATATATATATATATATATATGATAATTAGCCGCGTCCGTTCAATCAACAGGTGAATAGTGCAGACGTGTCTCCAAACTCAAAAAGACAAAAAGAAAAAAAAAAAAAGAATCTTAAAAGGGCGCCACAACCCCCCCCCCCCCAACCCGCCCCAATCTTTGCTTGCACTAAGAACGCTTTCAAAACGCAGCGCGCTCTTCAACGAGTTGCTTGATATGAAAGAAATGACATGAGTACCTACCCTCCCCTCACGCTCCCCCTACCCCCCTTATCCCCTCCCCTCTCCCTCCCCCCAGCGTTGCAGACTACAAAATTGTACGAAATTACATAATGAGACCATAGTTTTCTTGAAGCTGTCAGTGGAATAGTTAACTTCCATTGTTTTTTGCGCATTTTCTCACTAATTACGGGCAATTACAGCGAACTTTGCGTTTTAATTCCGGGTCCTGTTGTGTTCAGCGGCGAGGGGAGGCCGTCGGGGATTGTTCTAGAGACTCGGTTTGTGTTCTTGATATTTTATCGTCTTGTATCTTGTTCATCGTCGGGAAGAACCGACTGTGAGATCCCGCTTCGTCTTTGGGTTATTGGTTTCTTAGGATTTAAGTAATTGTGTTAATGTGTTTATCTGTTTTTTTTTTTTCCATCTGTTGCTTTTGTTTCTACTTATAAATATATATCTATACATTTTTTTTTTCAACGGGGATGATGTCACGGTTAAGAATAACTTGATCCTTCCCCTTATCCTGTGTTCTTTTAGTTCTTTTATCATTTTTTTAAACACTGTTCGCTCGCTTCTTCATACTCAATTAGCTTTGTCTTCTCTTATTCCCACTGTCATCGACCTTCCTCTATCCCTTCCTTTTTATTTTTTTAAACTCTACTTCTGATATAGTCGATTGAATACATCTTGATTAATTTTATTTATAGATTGAGTTTTATACCATGTCTCCAAAAACAGACTTCCACTATATATATACATACTATTTGAACTTAAAATAAATCACATTTTATGATCATCCATGTCATCATGTTTTTAAAATTAGTAACACGAGGAAGAAGGAAAAAAAGTAAAAAGAAAATTATGCTTTTATCCTTTATCTTACACGCTCATATTTCCTACATTTACAACCACCCAACCTTACCCATACACCCTCCTGATCCTCCTTATACACCTACACAATCCACCCGCTACGCCCACCTAATCCCTCTCCACGTGTCGCTACCTCCACGCCCACCATCGACGCCGCCCATGCACCTCCTTCCCCTCCGGTATCGACGTGTTCAAAATGCGTGACGCTCCGGCAGTCGGCGTTCCTCTCAATCCTTTGCCTCCCCTGGATTGTTTACAGGAATCTGCCCTTGCTGTCCACTTCCTCCATCCTTCCTCCTGCCTTCATCAATGTCTCGTTTAGCTCCCTCTTTATCTTCCTCTCCTGTATCCACTGGCGGCTGTCGTTCTGCCTGCGTGTCTGGGTTGTTCATTCTCTCTCGCTCTCTCTGTCTCTGTCTCTCTTTTTTTCTTTCTTTCGGTTTCTCTTTCTGATTTTCTTTTCTTTTTTTTCTCTCTCTCTCTCTTTCTTACTCTCCATCTCACTTCGTCTTTTTAGCTCCTCACGTTCCGAAGGACCGAAGAGTGCTTGATTTTTTAGCTTTAGTGGTATAGATATTTATTTGCATTCAATCCCCCGGTATTCGGGTTGAGGGGGGAGGTCTGTTTCAGATTTGTTAAAATTGTATTCAAATTTACACTTTTCTGGTATTTTTTATTAAGTTTTTGTTTTATTTCGTTGATTCTTTGTTACCTCGTTTTTTCTCGTTTATTTTCGATAATAGATCTTGGCTTGGTTTTTGTACATTTCTCCATTTTCTCATTTTTCTAGTTGAATTTGAATAAAAAAATATGAAACACCCAACATAAAGTATCTCATGCTTTGAAACACGTTTTTAATCACCTTTTCATTAAGACAATCACTTCAAAAGAATGAAATAAAGTAAATAAGTGCAACATCCATCCTCCTCCTCTCTTCTTCCTCCACCCGCTCAGCTCCCTCGCGCCATCTTGGTTTCCCCGAGACTGGCCTTGCCCGACCGCCCGCCAAAGCACTCCCGAGCATTTGTTTCTATAGACAAGTGATCCTGGAACCATCAATCCTCGTTGGTCGCGGCCTGGCACATGTTTGGATCCGACACTCCGGCATCAGATCCTGTTGTTGCGTGATTGTCGATGCGTTTATGTTCGCTCTGGAGAGGGACGTTTATGGCGGGTGATGATGGAGTTTATGTTCCCGCGCGATTTTGGGACGGGGGAGGTAGGGGGGAAGGGGGAGGGAGACATGACGGGTCTTG
>NW_028234434.1:16752484-16769984 GCF_977035675.1 Penaeus japonicus
CATTCATTTCCCTTCTGGCAAGAGGAATCAGGGTTGGTGCGGCAGAGGAGGAAGGAGGAGGAGGAGGAGGAGGAGGAGGAGGAATAGGAACAGGAGGAGGGGTTGGGGTTAAGGAGGGGGAGAAGTCAGGGGGAGGAAAGAGGAGGCTACTAAGGGAGGGGGGGGGGGAGTCAAGGGAAGGAGTGGGAAGAAGGGGGGAGGAGGAGGAGGAGGAATATAAGGAGGGGGGAAGGAGAAGGGTTTAAAGGAAGGAAGAAGAGGAAGGAGGGGGAGGGGGAGGAGACGGGGAAAGGAGGGAAAAGGAGTGGTGAGGGGGAAAGGAAGAGCTGGAAGAAGGAGGGGAGGAGGAGAAGGAGCTAAAGGAGGAAGGTTTAGGGGAAGGAGGAGGTGGGAAGGAGGAGGAGGAGGAGGAGGAGCATGAGGAGGAGAAAGAGAACGAGATTAAGGAGGAGGAGGAGGAGGAGGAGGAGGAGGAGGAGGAGGAGGAGGAGGAGGAGGAGGAGGAGGAGGAGGAGGAGGAGGAGGAGGAGGAGGAGGAGGAGGAGGAGGAGGAGGAGGAGGAGGAGGAGGAGGAGGAGGAGGAGGAGGAGGAGGAGGAGGAGGAGGAGGAGGAGGAGGAGGAGGAGGAGGAGGAGGAGGAGGAGGAGGAGGAGGAGGAGGAGGAGGAGGAGGAGGAGGAGGAGGAGGAGGAGGAGGAGGAGGAGGAGGAGGAGGAGGAGGAGGAGGAGGAGGAGGAGGAGGAGGAGGAGGAGGAGGAGGAGGAGGAGGAGGAGGAGGAGGAGGAGGAGGAGGAGGAGGAGGAGGAGGAGGAGGAGGAGGAGGAGGAGGAGGAGGAGGAGGAGGAGGAGGAGGAGGAGGAGGAGGAGGAGGAGGAGGAGGAGGAGGAGGAGGAGGAGGAGGAGGAGGAGGAGGAGGAGGAGGAGGAGGAGGAGGAGGAGGAGGAGGAGGAGGAGGAGGAGGAGGAGGAGGAGGAGGAGGAGGAGGAGGAGGAGGAGGAGGAGGAGGAGGAGGAGGAGGAGGAGGAGGAGGAGGAGGAGGAGGAGGAGGAGGAGGAGGAGGAGGAGGAGGAGGAGGAGGAGGAGGAGGAGGAGGAGGAGGAGGAGGAGGAGGAGGAGGAGGAGGAGGAGGAGGAGGAGGAGGAGGAGGAGGAGGAGGAGGAGGAGGAGGAGGAGGAGGAGGAGGAGGAGGAGGAGGAGGAGGAGGAGGAGGAGGAGGAGGAGGAGGAGGAGGAGGAGGAGGAGGAGGAGGAGGAGGAGGAGGAGGAGGAGGAGGAGGGGGAGGGGGAGGAGGAGGAGGAGGAGGAGGAGGAGGAGGGGGAGGGGGAGGAGGAGGAGGAGGAGGAGGAGGAGGAGGAGGAGGAGGAGGAGGAGGAGGAGGAGGAGGAGGAGGAGGAGGAGGAGGAGGAGGAGGAGGAGGAGGAGGAGGAGGAGGAGGAGGAGGAGGAGGAGGAGGAGGAGGAGGAGGAGGAGGAGGAGGAGGAGGAGGAGGAGGAGGAGGAGGAGGAGGAGGAGGAGGAGGAGGAGGAGGAGGAGGAGGAGGAGGAGGAGGAGGAGGAGGAGGAGGAGGAGGAGGAGGAGGAGGAGGAGGAGGAGGAGGAGGAGGAGGAGGAGGAGGAGGAGGAGGAGGAGGAGGAGGAGGAGGAGGAGGAGGAGGAGGAGGAGGAGGAGGAGGAGGAGGAGGAGGAGGAGGAGGAGGAGGAGGAGGAGGAGGAGGAGGAGGAGGAGGAGGAGGAGGAGGAGGAGGAGGAGGAGGAGGAGGAGGAGGAGGAGGAGGAGGAGGAGGAGGAGGAGGAGGAGGAGGAGGAGGAGGAGGAGGAGGAGGAGGAGGAGGAGGAGGAGGAGGAGGAGGAGGAGGAGGAGGAGGAGGAGGAGGAGGAGGAGGAGGAGGAGGAGGAGGAGGAGGAGGAGGAGGAGGAGGAGGAGGAGGAGGAGGAGGAGGAGGAGGAGGAGGAGGAGGAGGAGGAGGAGGAGGAGGAGGAGGAGGAGGAGGAGGAGGAGGAGGAGGAGGAGGAGGAGGAGGAGGAGGAGGAGGAGGAGGAGGAGGAGGAGGAGGAGGAGGAGGAGGAGGAGGAGGAGGAGGAGGAGGAGGAGGAGGAGGAGGAGGAGGAGGAGGAGGAGGAGGAGGAGGAGGAGGAGGCGGAAGAGGAGGAGGAGGAGGAGGAGGAGGAGGAGGAGGAGGAGGAGGAGGAGGAGGAGGAGGAGGAGGAGGAGGAGGAGGAGGAGGAGGAGGAGGAGGAGGAGGAGGAGGAGGAGGAGGAGGAGGAGGAGGAGGAGGAGGAGGAGGAGGAGGAGGAGGAGGAGGAGGAGGAGGAGGAGGAGGAGGAGGAGGAGGAGGAGGAGGAGGAGGAGGAGGAGGAGGAGGAGGAGGAGGAGGAGGAGGAGGAGGAGGAGGAGGAGGAGGAGGAGGAGGAGGAGGAGGAGGAGGAGGAGGAGGAGGAGGAGGAGGAGGAGGAGGAGGAGGAGGAGGAGGAGGAGGAGGAGGAGGAGGAGGAGGAGGAGGAGGAGGAGGAGGAGGAGGAGGAGGAGGAGGAGGAGGAGGAGGAGGAGGAGGAGGAGGAGGAGGAGGAGGAGGAGGAGGAGGAGGAGGAGGAGGAGGAGGAGGAGGAGGAGGAGGAGGAGGTGGAGGAAGACGAAGAGGTAGACGAACTTCGGAGGAAGGGGAAGGAAGTGGAAGGAGAGAAGAAGAAAGAAACGAAGAAGCTTCTGATTTATTATCAACCCCGAAAAACGTTAAGAAGGCGAAGACTAAACAACAATAAGGAAATCTATGAATAAGGATGAAAGTGGCAACATAAGATAAAAAGAAGAAGGTGAAGAAGAAGAAAGAGACAAGATGAGCAAGTATCAAAAGGTACAAACCAAAAAGAAAGAAGAATATCATAAGAGAAAAAAGAAAAGAAAAAAAGAAAAAAAAAAGGAAAGAAATAGCATTGTTTACTCTTTCTAGCTTTTTTTTCTTTCTCTTTTTTCTCAAGACACCGCTAAGAAATGAGCGCGCCAATAAATACCCAAGAATATATGTCCAGGAAAGCACAACAACACAAAACAACTGTCCCGGGCAAAGGCATTGCATTGCAACTAAAATGTATAATATTTCCTCCATGAAGAATATACACTCGTCTCTTTCATGATTTATGTCAGCTCGACTGTGCAATCTGCAATCGTAAATGAGAAATATGAACCTGTTTTTTTCTTTTCTTTTTCTTTTTTTAAGGGTCGTTTCGCTGATTTATCAACACTAAATCGAATGTTGCGGCATCGAACCGAAAATCCATATTATGTGAAAACACTAAAAGTTTTTTTTTTTTTTTTTTTTTTTTTGAGTCCTGCCTTGGGGTATTGGGGGCAAGGAGGGATGTCATCCATGTGGCTGAGAGACGGACTAAAGGGAGGGTTTGCAATTAGGTTATTGGTGGATGAATTACAATGGGTCTTATCACAGTCGATGAGAGTTGCGTTTCCAAGGTGGAAGTCACCGTCAGCGAAGGTGAGTGGGATATGATTACGTACACAGAGAGAGAGATAGCGAGAGAGGTAGATAGCTAGCTAGATAGAGATAGATAGATAGATAGATAGAGAGAGATAGAGAGAGAGAGAGAGAGAGAAATAGGTAGGTAGAGAGATAGAGAGAGAGAGCGAGAGAGATAGAGAGAGAGACAAGAAACGAAAGAGAAAGAGAGAGACAAGAAACGAAAGAGAAAGAGAGAGAGAGACAATATTATCTTCATCGCTATAATTCTCATCGAACGCATTAATATCAATTGTATTTCTTGATGAATTACGTGCCTTTACCTCGTTATTTAGCAGGGAATAAAAGTAGTATGTTATACAAACAGAACCATAGAGACAGACACAGTTAAATATACTGTGCATCGCTGGAATCGTACCATCCAGTACCAACAATAAAAATTGCACATAACACGCAGACACATCGCCATACCAACGAATAAATGAATAAATAATGCTATCATAAAGTATAGTTATTTTTCGTTATTATCACAAGATGATAATAAAGACATCCAAAGACATAGGACAGTAAAAACAACTACAATTCATCTTATCGTGACATTACCGTGTTGACAGTCAGAAGGGGGGAAGGTGTTGGGGGGAGAGGGGGGGGACGTGTGTGTGGGTAGGGGGATGGAAGGGGAGGCAGAGGGAGGGGAGCGTGTAAAGGGGAAGGGGTGAGGGGAGGGAAAGAATGTGTGTGTAGGGTAGGGGAAGGGGTGAGGGGAGGGAGATAGTGTGTGTGGGAAGGGGAAGGGGAGGGAAGGGGAGCGTGTGTGTCGGTAGGGCGAGGGGAGGGGAGGCAGAGGTAAAGGTGAAGGGGTAAGGGGAGGGAGAGAGTGTGGGGGGGTGTAGGGGAGGGAGGAGACCGTGTGAGTGAGTGAGGGGAGGGATTGGTAGGGAAGGGAGGGGGTTTAGGGGGGAGTGCATAGATGTGTGTTGGGTGGGGTGGGGAGGAGGGGAGGGGTGTCCTTTGATTGACAGGCAAGTTCAGGTTGCACGCTCGAGCCTGGCTTCACCTCAATGACCTCCTCCAGAAACCCTGCTATTGCAAAAGAAAAATAACAACAACAAAAACTACTTTGATAAAAATACTTAGAAGAGATCATGAAAAAAAGAAAAAAAAAACATAGACAATATGTTGACGAAAAGATAAGAAAATGGATACAAAGAGATACAAACTCAACCAGGTGTATTTAGATTAAGAAACTGTAGGTAGAGATTTGCGTGGGGAGGGGAGGGGAGGGGAGGGAGGGATGAGCGGGTGGGGGTGGGGTGGGGGGGTGGCATAGGAGTGCAGGTGGGTGAGAGGGAGGGAGAGGCAAGGGTGAGGGGAATGGGGGGAGGGGAGGAGGGTTGGGGAAGAGGGGAAGAGGTATCGATTTCGTCCGACGAGAGAAAATGAGGGGTCGGTTGGCGCTACACCTGCCTAGCCTGCCTGACTAACTGCCTTCTTAGGGTACGACCGAGGGGAAGAGGGGGACTTGGTGAGTGAGGGGAAATGACGTAAGGGGAGGACGCATCGAGGGTCGTTACGAGGGGAGAGGGGAGAGGGGAGAGGGAGGGAAAGGGCGCGGGATGGTTGGGGAATCGCTTGTTGAGGGGAGAGCAGGAGGAGGTTATGAGGGTACATCAAGGGTTATGTGAGGGGACGCCCGGTCAAGGTCGCACAGACGTTTGGGGGAGTGAGGGGTCGTAAGAAGGACAATGAGAGGAAGAGGGGAGAAGGGGTAAAGAGCCGTTATGAGGGGACGGAAAGGCTGGTCTTTAGGAGATGATAAACAAACTGTGAGGAAGACTTCAAGGAGACCTCGAGGGGAACGGGAGTATAGTTATGAGGGGAAACTATGAGGTGACATGACGTGAGGGAAATTCAAGAAGGGATGTTTTCAGGAGACGAAGAAATGAAACATATGAGGGCATGGGATGGGCTATGCGGGGTTTTATATTTTTGTTTTTTTTTTTTTTATATTTTTTAATATTTTATATATTTTGTGATTTGGTGTTTTATTTTATATTGTTTTTTTGTTTATTTCTTATTTTTTTTTTTATATTAATTCGGTTTTATTTTTTTGATTTTTATAAATTGTTATTTTATTTGTTGTATTTATTTTAATTTTTTTTATTATAATTTTTATTTATATGATAATTTTTATTATGTTTTTATATATTTTTATTTGTTTTATTTATATATATTTTTATTTATTTTTTATTTAAATATTTTATTATATTTATTTATAATTTATTTTTATATTATATTTTTATTTTAATATTTTATTTATAATATATTATATATTTTTAATTTTTTTATTTTTATTTAATATGTTTTGTGTTTTTTTTTGGTTTTTTGTTTTTTTTTTTTTATTGTTTTTTTTTTTTTTTTTTTTTTGTTTTTTTTGTTTTTTTTTTTTTTTTTTTTTGTAGTTTTTTTTTGTTTTTTTTTTTTTTTTTTTGGTTTTTTTTTTTTTTTAAAGGGGGGATTTTTTTTGTGTGTCTGCTCGTCTACCATGTTTATTGAAAGACAACAACGGAAATCAGATAAACAGTCAAAGAAAAAGAGAAAGAAGTGAAGTATTTAAAGATTCCCAATAAACAAAAAAGAAGGAAAGAAAAAAAAACGAGGCACATTCCAGCCTAAGAGCAGGGAAAGGGTTAAACACCGACGGCTGGTTTCGTGTGTCGCACCGCAAGACTCTCTCCCACAAGAGAGAGGATGGAGAGAGGATGAAGGAGAGAGGAGAGAATAGAGTAGAGAGAGAGGAGACGAAGAGGAGAAGAGAGACGAGAGACGAGAGGCGGGGGGGGAAGGAGAGAGGGGAGGAGAGAGAGAGAGAGAGGATGGCAGAGACGAAGAGAGGAGAGCGCGAGAAGAGATAGAGATAGAAGAGAGAGAGCGAGAGGAGAGAGGGGTGAGGGGGGGGGGGAGGGGAGAGAGAGAATGAGAGAAATGAGAGACGAGAGAAATGAGAGAGAGATGAGAGAGAGGGAGAGAGAGAGAGAGAGAGAGAGAGAGAGAGAGAGAGAGAGAGAGAGAGAGAGAGAGAGTGAAAGAGTGTGAAAGAGATAGAGAGAGGTGATCAGGATAACGATAATGATAATGATGATAATGATAATGATAAAGATGATAATAATGATAGTAATAATAATGATAATGATGATAACAATAATAATGGTTATGACATTTAGAATAATGATAATATGAATAACAATGATCATAATAATAATGATCACGATAATAATGATATCAATAATAAGGATGATAATAGTAATAACAACAATGATAATACCGATAATGATGTTAACAATAACTTGTACACAGCATTGATAATAGTAATGAAATAAAATATACAAAAAAAAAGAAATCATACGTAAAAATAAAGACAAATACAAAGAGACCGCGATTATGACGCTAATCATAATAATATTATGAAGAAGAGGAAGAAGAAGAAAAAATCAATAAAAGCAACTCAGGAGCCTAAAAAAATCGAAAAAAAGAATCCACCAGAGGTCAGCACACAGCCACGTCAGCAGGCTGTCGTCAGTCGACTCGAGGAACTAACGCAGCGCATCGTGCATTCACAAATTCGCTCAATCGGGCACGTAACGATTTTAAAGCACTGAGTCTCATTAGCATATAATGACCCGTGGAATTACAGCAACAAAAACACCCGCGCCATTTACATTTCGTTTTCGTCCAGCGCCGCCAACATATTTATAATGGCGACTGCAACTCGCTTGCTTTTCCCCGCTACCGCGTTCTTCTTCTGTTTTTTTTTTTTTTTTTCTTCTTCTTTTTTTTGTTTTTTCTCATGTTCACCTTTTTTGTTGTCTCATTCTTTCCTTTACTTAATCTTTCTCTCTCTTTTCCTCTCTCTCTTTCTTTTTCTTTTCTTTCTCTCTCTCTTTCTATTTATCTCTCTCTCTTCTTTTCTTTTCTCTCTTCCCTCCCCCTCATAATCCCCCCTTCCTTCCCCACTCAAAGGAAAGGGAAAGGAAGAAGGAGGAGAAGAGGGAAAAGGAGAAAAAGGAGGAAGAGGGAGAGAAAAAAAGAGAGAGGAGGAGAAACTAAAGGAGGAGGAGGAGGAAATAGAAGAAGAAAGAGGGGAACGGAAGAGAAGAAGACACAGAGAACAGAAAGAGAAGAAGAAAAAAGGGAAAACAGGAAAAGAACAAGAAACGCGGGAAAAGAAAGAGAAGAAAGAAGGGAAGAGAAAGAAAAAAAGTAAGGAAGAAGAGAGAGGAAAAAGGTTAGGAGGGGGGGGGGTAAGAAGGAAGGGGGCCCTACGACTGACTACACGATTCCGAACAACGAACCGAACTACTTAAGACACGTCGGTGAAGCACGCGATGAGGCGAGCGAAGGAGGGAGAAGATGAAGGACGAAGAAGACGAGGACGATGGAATCCATGAGGAAGCGAATGAGGAGGAGGAGGAGGAGGAGAAGAAGAAAGAATGAGAAGTGGGAGGAAGAGGAAGAGAAAAAGATGATGGAAGGGGAGAGAAGGGGAGAGGAAGAGGAGAATAAGGAGAAGGAGAAGATGGAGGATGAGGAGAAAAAGAAGGGGAAGTTGGAGGAGGAGGAAGTGAAGGAAAAGGAGAAAGAGAAGAGGGGATGATGATGAGAATGAGGAGGAAGATGGAGGAGGAGAAGAAGAAAGTAAAATGAAAAAGTGAAGAAACGAAAAAGAAGAAAAAAAAAGAGAATACAAGAAGAAAGAAAAGACGACGAAGAAAAAACAAAGAAATAAACAACCATTTGAAAGAAATAATCATATCCAAATAGATGTCACCAAAAAAAAAAAAAAAAAAAAAAAAAAAAAAGGGCAATAACCAATAATTACAAGAAAGATAATAATCAATAAAATCTACCCACACATACACATATACGAGTCAGAAAGTCTATTGTATAGGTGGGATTAGGATTCCCCGTTAATTGACATATAATCACATGCAGACAGATTCACAAAAACAACCGACCCCCACTGCCACCCCCTCCCCCCTCCTCCCACCCAAAAAAGAAAAAAAAGACAGAAAAACACGCAAAGCTTTCCTCGCCAGTCAAGTTTATGGTAATGTAGCACATCCGGAGATCGACAGGTAATTTTTTTTCTTTTTTTTCCGTTTTTTTTTTTTCGTTTTCTTTTTTTTTCTTCTTCTTTTTTTTTTGAACAGACGGACGTGTTTTTTTTTTCATAATGGGATAGGTTTTGTTCGGAGGGGGGTAGGGGAAGGGGAGTGGAAGGGGGCGATTTGGAAGTGTGGTTCCCCGCAGGGAGGGAAGCTAGGACCTTCAGAGATTTATGGTTTTGGGGGGGCGGGGTGAGGGTTGGGGGGTTCTGGTTTAGTGCAGTCACCTGAAGAAAGAATGGGGGATAGAGAGGTAAGGGAGGAGGGAGGGAGAGAGGGAGGGGGATCTGGGAAGGAGGGAGAGAGAGATGGGGGGGGGAGTGAAATATTCTTAATATTTCCAAGTGTTCTAAGGGATAGGGGAGGGAAAGGAAACAGAGAGACAGGGAGAGGGAGGATTAAGAATTTTATTAATACATGTACATATTATGTATATATATATATACACATATCTATCTATTTATCTATCTATTTATCCATCTATCTATCTATATATATATATATATATATATATATATATATATATATATATATATATATATATACATATATATACATGCATATATATATATATTATGTGTGTGTGTGTGTGTGTGTGTGTATGTTGTGTGTGTACGTGAGTGGGTGTGTTTAATTATATTATATATATTATATATATTATATATATATATATTATATATATTTATGTGTGTGTGTGTTGTGATGTGTGTGTGTGTGTGGTGGGGTGTGTTGTGCAATACACACACACACACACACACACACACACACACACACACACACATAACATATATTATAAATATATATATAATATATCTATTATAATTCTACACACACACACACATACATATATCATATAAATACAACACATAAACATGTCTTCTAAGACAAATACGAGCAATCCAATGACACAGAACCGCAGAAAACTAATCTGTGATCTGCTACCCTGCAACATAAGGCGAATAATGGCATCACCAAGACTCATTTCATATCTCTAAAATCAGCGATAAATTGTGGGTTTTAAATAGTAACCAGTATCGCGTGTGATTGCTCTTCTAATCAAAGTTTGCGATTGTAATTTTGGCTTCGTAGTACATTAGTGTTATTTCTGATCTTGTTGTTGTTGTTGTTTTTGTTGTTATCTGTATTATAATGGTGTTCTTTTTGTTGCTATTTTTGTTATGATTTTATTTTCATTATTATTATTTTGCACCTTTTGAAATAGTTATTGTTGTAAGTATCATTATCATTATTATCATAATTTTTGTTATCATGATCACTTTTATTTTTATCATTATTATAATCAGCATCATTATCATTCTTTTCATCATCATCACTATCATTTTCACGATAATCATTTGTCAGTTATCATCATCACCATCATTATTATTACCACCATTATTATTACCAATATCATTATTATCATCATTATTGTTTTCATTGTTATCACCATTATTGTTTTCATTGTTATCATCATTATTGTTTTCACTGTTATCATCATTATCATCAATATCATTTATATTATTAACGTTACTCTCACCACTATTATCATCATCATTATGCTTATTAATATCATTATTAATCATTCAAATGTGAACACAATATCCATGAAGTAAATTGATATTAAATAGATTTTATGATTGAATAAAACCAAAGAATTAATCCAAATGCCACAATAAAGATTAAAAAAAAAAAGATAATTCCGATGACCGTGTTTTTATTTCTCTTCATTGGCTTTAAAAAATGTAGTCAGTGAAGATAACGACGATAATAATTTCTTAACAGATCAGCCTTAGGAATATATGTAATAATCCTTTGGTTTTATTCAATTGTTAGATATATTTGAGATGATTATACTCCATGAATATCGTTATCACATTTAAATTCAACTTTAATCAAAATTGAACGAGGTAAAAAATAGGTTAGATAACAATTTAGATAAATATCTAACTTTAGAAATTGTCAATTACTGTTATCACAGAACAGACAAATAACCGGTTGTTATTAATAGAATATAAGGATAACTAGAATGATAACCTATAACACGACACGTTAGAATTTGAGAATGAATTATTATCAGAACAACAATCGGTTTTTATTGCAATAGAATGATTGAAAATTGAATCCATCACTTGGAGTTGTGATTTACTGGCCTTACTAGAATTAAATCTTTTTCTAATATTAATGAGTGGAGAATGATAATTAGCATGATAGAATGAAAAAGAAAAAGAGAGAATCTACTGCTAGAAATTATAAACTATTATCACTAGAACAGAAAAAAAAAAAAAAATCAAAATCATCCCTAAAACAGAATCACAATATAATCATTCAAGAAAAAAAAAAAAAAAAAAAAAAAAAAAAAAAAAAGCAGGCCGGCATTAGGATCTGTGCGTCCGATGAAATCCTGTGTGTGGGACCTTGGCAAGCGACCGACCGACCGGAGTAGGTTTGTTTTCACTCTGTGTTTCGGTGTGCAACTATTTACCTCGCAAATATGGCGTCCGTTCGCTGTTTGGTCTCTCCCTGCAACCTTCTCACACTCCGATTGTCAACTTATCGGCTACGTTTATTTCTCATGTATGGATGTGCGTCGATTTTTTTTTTCTTTTTTTTCAATCTTTCTTCGTTTTTTTTTCGTTTTTTTTCTCATATTCTTCTCCCCCCCCCCCTCTTTTTGTTTTCCTTTTCTTTTCTGAGATCTGCAAGAGAGGGAATGGGAGGGAGGGGGGAAGGAGGGAGGGAAGAACAGCGAGGACGGTGAAATTTCCCGCCATTTTTGTTTTCTTTTTTTGGTCTCGTGTTGTTTTTCTTCTCGATGGATGACGTCATCGTCCGCCATGGTGTCACGTGGTTCGCGTCTTCTTGCGTGAGTTTGTTTTTCGTTTTACTCCGCCGCCAGATGTCTCCGCCATCGATTGGGAAGAAGGCGGCGACATAGGAAGGGGGAAGGGTTGGAGAGATGAGGAGGAGGAAGAAAAGGAGGAGGAAGATGACCGAAGGATACGAGAGGAGGAGGAGGAAGAAGATGACCGAGGGATACGAGAGGAGGAGAAGGAGGAAGATGAGCGAGGGGTTGCTAGAGAAGGAGGAGGAGGAAAATGAGAGAGGGGGAAGATGAGCGAGGGGTTGCTAAAGGAGGAGGGGAGAAGGACGAAGATGAGTGAGGGATGAGAGAGGAGAAAGAGAAAGAGGAGAAGGAGGAAGATGAGTGAGGAGTGAGAGAGGAGAAAGAGAAAGAGGGGGAGGAGAAGGAAGAAGATGAGAGAGAGGTAAGAAAGGAGAAAGAGAAGGAGGAAGAAGATGAGCGAGGGGTATGAGAGGTGGAGGAGGAGGGGGAGGAAGAAGTTGAACGAGGGGTGAGAAAGGAGGAACAGAAGGAGGAGGAGGAACAGAAGGAGGAGGAGGAGCTGGAGGAAGCGTGAGTGGTAGGAAAAAGGGAGGAGGATGGAGGGGAGGGGAGAAGAGAGGAGATGTGGGAGGAAACGTGGAAGTAGGAGAGATGAGTAGTAGGAAAGGTAGGCGAGAGAAGGAGGAAGGGTGAATGGTAGGATAAAGGAAGAGGGGAGAAGGAGGGGCACGAGAGAAGAAAGAGGAGATGGATGAAGGAAAGGTAGGAGGTAGAAGGAGGAAGAATAAGAAAGAGAGGAAAAGAAAGGCGGATGATAACAAAGGGGAAAGGATAGGGGAGAGGAAAAAGGGGAAGAGAAGGAGGAGGCGTGAATGGAAGGAGAGGGGAAGAGGAGGAAGAAGGAGAAAGAATAGGATGAAGCATTAAGATAGGAGATAGGAAGAGGACAAAAATAAAGAAGGGAAAGGGAAGAGGAGAAGAAGGAAGTGTAAATTAGGAGAGAGGATGAGGTGAAGAAATAGGAAGGAAGAAGTAAGTGATAGAAGACATAGTAGGAACGAGGAAAGAAAAAAAGAATAAAAAGAGGAAAAACTCCATAAGAAAAGAGAGGAAAGAAAATCAACAAAATAAATAAAAAAAGACCAACAAGAAAAGAGAAAGAGAACGGTATCTAAAAGTTTCTCCTCCTTGCAACAACGGCCCGAGGAGGCATGCAACGTAAGCTCCGTGCAACTACACCTCACAGCCGCCCCTCTCCCGCAAGCAAACACCTTTTAAAATGATTCGCGGTGAGAGAAGCCAGTACAAACGGTGCTGGATGGGGAGTCGCTATTCATAATGTAACTCCTATTTGTCTTTCGCCATCTTTATGGGCACCTGCAGTTTCCTTGTCGACTTTTATACGTTTTGGGGGATTCTCTTGACTGTTTTTGGGTGTGTTTGGGTGTGTGTTTGGGTGTCTGGGTGTGTGGGTGTTTCTGGGGGGGGGGGGGGGGGGGGGGGCCTGGTGGGTGTTTGAGTGTTTGTGTTTGGTGGGTGGTGTGGTTGTGTGGGGTTGTGTAATGTGGTGGTGTGTGTGTGTTTTGTGGGTATTTTTGGAACAGTGTGTTATATAAATGTGTATGTAGGTGTGGGTGTATCTGTTGTGTGTGTGTGTGTGTTTCTGGAACAGTGTGTTATATAAATGTATATGCAGGTGTGTGTGTGTGTGTTGGTGTATGTGTGTGTGTGTTTTTCTGGAACAGTGTGTTATATAAATGTATATGTAGGTGTATGTGTGTGTGTGTGTGTGTGCGTGTGTGTGTGTGTGAGAGAGAGAGAGAGAGAGAGAGAGAGAGAGAGAGAGGAAAATTCTTGGAAATATTTAAAAGATAACTTTTCACTTATATTCTAGAAATACGGTTACTATCTAGTTTACTTTTACCATTGTCATAGATGAAAACGATAGCATTACCAAACACTTGTACCGGTAATTTCACCGGGTTTTTAAAGAATATTTCCTCACTTATTTGCCTCATCCTCTTCCTCCCTATCTTTCCTTCTCCCTCTCTCTCTCTCTCTCTCTCTCTCTCTCTCTCTCTCTCTCTCTCTCTCTCTCTCTCTCTCTCTCTCTCTCCTCTGCCAACCTCTCTTCCCCCTCTCATCTCTCCTCATCTATCTCTGCTCTCATCCTCATATATATATATATATATATATATATATATATATATATATATATATATATATATATATATATATATATGTATATATATATGATTTCTCTGATTCTTTAAGCTCTGTTTTTTATCTATTTCTTTCTCTCCATTCTATATACGGAATTTGTTTATATTTCTATTTCTCTTACGTAAAGAATTTTCTTCTCCTTTTTCTTCTTCTTGGCATTTCTATTGCTATTGTTGATATTGTTGTTAATGATGTTTTCCTCATTATGATTATTATTTTTATCATAATTACCATTATTGATATTGTTTTCATCATTAATATTGTTATTGTTTTAGTATTATTCTTACTGGTATAATCTTTTCATTTTCTTATTCATTTCATAATGATCTTTATTATGAACATCTTCAGATTTACGATTACTTATTTTTCTTGTTATCATAATTGTTATTATCACCCTTTTTATTATCGTTGTTATTATGGTTATTATTTGTGTTGATGTTATCATTATTGTTATCATTAACATTAGTATTGTTATTAGTATTATTAGTATTGTTGCTGTTATTATTATCATTATTATTATCATTATTATTATTATTACTGTAATTATTATTATTAACATTATTATCATATCATCATCATCATTATTATTTTTATTATCATTATTGTTATTTGTTATCATTATCATTATTATCATTACCATTAATATTATCATTACTATCATTATTATCAATATTTTCTTCATTATCAATATTGTTATCATCACCATCATTATCATTATTCAAACGTTGATCCAGACGGCGTCATATAAGAACCATTATTGCAAAATGTAAATCATTGATTCTTCAAAGAACCGCGAAAGAAAAGGAAAGGAAAATGGGAGTGGAAGGAGAGAAGGGGAATGGGCGAGAGGGAGAGGGAGTTGAAAAGGGAGTGGAAGGAGAGAAGGGGGATTTGGGGTGGGTGAGGGGTGTGAGTGGGTTGATTTGTGGATTTTTTTGTTCGGTTAATGGGCGGGGGTGCTGATATGTTTATCATGGGTGGATAGTGTTGCTCAGGCTGGTTCGGTTTTTGGTATCGGTGTCTGAAGGTAGGGCACGGGTTTGTTGTTTACAAAAGTGGGCCTACGGAGGGGGTGGAGAATAGAAGAAGCAAGAAGAAGAGACAGAAGACGAAGCAGAAAACGAACCAAACAGCCTGAGGAGGAGCAGGGACAAGCCGGGGCGGAAGGAATGGGGGCGGGTGAACAACGCCCACCGGGACACAACAGCCTCAAACCGTGTCCTAAGTCTAACACGGGGATGACACTATATTTTCTTGTGCAGCCCCCCCACTCCCCCGCCCTGGTTAATTGGGGGAGGGGCGGGGGCGGCGGGGGGGGGGCCCAAGGGTTTCTGATATGAGTGAGACCACGTTCCCACAAGGCACCGAACCTCAAGGAAGAACAGCGCAAAACAAGAACAAAGCAAACCGCCAGGAGATAGTGATCAGTGTTTTCCCAGAAGGACGAGTACCGAGATACAGTAAGGACCCCCGCCCAAACAGGTTTCGACCGGAAGGGAGGAAGCACTTACACAGTAACGGCGCGTACCGCCAACCAGCTGGGTGGGACAGCAACCACATCATACCTCCACACAGTTAGTAGGACACGTGCTCAGAAAAGCCGCCCACTATCCCCGGTCATCATCCGCCGATTTCGCCCTTCCACCCCCCTTTACCCCTTCCTCCCAGCACCCCCCCCCCCCCTTCCCCCCCCCCCCCCCCCACCCCCTCCTCAGCCCCCCGCCTCCCCCTCCCCTCCCCCTACTTCTTCTCCCATAGCTCCCCCTCAACCTACTCCCCCCATCCCCCCTCCGCCTACGCCCCCTCCGCCCCTTGATTGATCCCAAAACCAGCAACCGGGTACCCCCAACAGAAATGTTATGCTTTTATTTAAGGTGTGGAAGGGGGAGTTTTCTCCGGTGTGTTGTTCGGTGCTGGCAGTGGGTCGGGGACTGGGGGGGTCCGGGGGGGGGGGGGGATGAGGGTGGTATGATGGGGAGGTGGCAGCCGATATGGTGGGGTGGGAGGAGCGGTGGAGGAAGAGGAGGGGGGGTGTTAGGGGGATGGATAGGGGCGGTAAGGCAGGGTCGGGGGGGGGGGGGGATGAGTGTTTAGAGGCTGGTGGAGGGGGGGTTGGATGTTGTCGGGGGGGGGGGGTGGATAAGGGTTTTTTGAAGAAGTTGAGGATAGAAGAGAAGTGGAGGGTAAGAGTGCATCCATACACACCTCAGGAAGTTTTTTAAAGGTGAGGGGGTAGATGAAGTAAAGTAGTGGGTCGGGAGAGGGGGGAGAGAGAGGGGATTTGGGAGGAGTTTTTGCATTCCTGAGCACCATTCCTCTAGGCTGGACAGGGGTCTCACGCTCCGGGCTAGGTTTAGAATTGTGCCTGTGCGAGGGCCCCATCCGATAGGCCCGGTGCCAACACGTTACGGACGAGGGTGGAAAAGCGCGGTATCGGGGGGCGGAGGGGTAGGGGGGGGGGGGGGGGTGAGGGGAGGGGTTGGGCGCGGGGGTGTGGGGTGGGAGGATGGGCACTCCCCCTTCACCCCCCACCCAGGGGGGTGGAGGGGGAGGCGGGGGGGTTGGGTGGGGGGGGGGGCTGCTTGGTGGAGAGCTCGAGAGGGGCGTGCAGTTGGGGTTGGGGGATGGGGATGGGGTGGGGTAGGGGGGAGGGGGTGGGGTAGGGGGTTGGGGTGTGTGTCTGTAGAAATGTAGGGGGGGGAGGGGAAGGGGGTGGGGCGTAGGGTTGGGGAGGTGAGAGTGGGGGAATCGAAAGGGTGGGGATGAGGGGAGGAAGGGGTTTTGAGGGGGGGTTGAGGAGGTGGGTTGTCAGAGGGGGTGGGGGGGAGTCTAGTGTTTGGCGGGGGTGGTGGGGTGTGATTTGGGTGGAGGGGGGTAGGGGGGGGTGTAGGTGGGTTTGGGGTTGGAAAGGGGGGGGGGCAGTGTTGGGGGTAGGGAGGTGGGGGTGTTTGTGGGGGGGGGGTGGGAGGGGATGGAGGATGGGGTGGGGTTGGGTTTTTGTATGGGACGGGGTTGTGTTTGGGGATTTGTGTTGTGATTGGTGCTGTGGGTCATGTTGCTGTCGGGTATTCGTGGTGGTTTGGTGAAGGGGTGTAGACATGTGGTTGTTGTTGTGTTTTATTAGGTATGGTATTTTTTTTTTTTGCACGTTGGGTTTGTTTAGTTTTGAGTATTGGGAATTCTGTTATAAATCTTAGGAGCAATAACTGTTATTAGTAAACGTAGGAGGTACTGAAAGATGTGTATTGGATGTTAGGGTTATACGTGCTTGGCTTCTGAGATGCATTGTGTTGGGTATGCCATATATTAACTGCACAAATTAATACAGAGCTGGTCGTCTACCTCTTTGCGTCAGTTTAATTTTGATATATTGTATGATAGATTTCTTTCTGCGTATATTTTTTTTTATTATAAATCTAATACATATCAAGTTAAAAGAGATTGAAGTTATGGGTGGTTTTTGTGGGTGGTTTTTTGGGGGTTGCCTTTTTTGGATTAGTTTGAAGTTAGGTGGACTCGGTTATAGTTGGGAGTGGGGATGTGGGTGGAGTTGGTTGTTGGGTTTTTGAGTCGCAGGCGTGGGGCTGTTTGTGTAGGTGGGGGGTGATCGTGTTGACTTTTAGTTGGGGCTGTCTAGGGGAGTTTATATCTTGATATTCTTATGGATGGGTTCGGGGCGGGCCGGCGTGGGTTAGCTAGCATCCTAGGGGAACTTACTGTGGAAGGGTTAAGGTTTACAGGGGGTGGGAGAGGGGTAAGGAAAGGGGGGGCAAGAGGGAGGTTCTGAGGGAGGGAGGGC
>NW_028234434.1:16774984-16777484 GCF_977035675.1 Penaeus japonicus
TGGGACGTGAAGGAAGGGGGGGGGGAGGTAAAGGCGTGAGGGGGCGAGATTGATGGGGGATAGGGGAGGGGGGAGGGGGTAGCTGCCACCTTACATCTTGTACCCCCTCCTGGCACGGTGGAATTACATTTATAAGAACAAGAGAGAGAGAGGGATGGGGAGGGGAGTGGTGAGAGAGAGAGAGAGAGAGAGAGAGAGAGAGAGAGAGAGAGAGAGAGAGAGAGAGAGAGAGAGAGAGAGAGAGAGAGAGAGAGAGAGAGAGAGAGAGAGAGAGAAAGAGATAGATAGATAGAGACACACACATGGAGAGAGAGAGAGAGAGAGAGAGAGTGCGTTTGAGAGAGAGAGAGAGAGAGAGAGAGAGAGAGAAAGAGAGAGCGAGAGAGATTCATTGATTGATTACTTAAAGGTCATAAGTAACACAAACAATATTTTACATATTTGAGAGAGCCTGCATAAGTACGAATATATTTCTGAATGAAAGAGTTAGAGAGTGAAAAAAAAGTCTGAGTGAAGATCCATATATAGGATAAAAGAAAAAAAAATAGAATTAATAGTCAAGGAGAGAGAGAATGAAAGAAAGGAAAACGTAAGAATGAGGAAACAAAAATAAAGATATATAATATAGCTAGAAAATGCTAGAACAAATAACAAAAATTCTTCCACAGAATAGAATTAAAAAAAGAAAAGAAAACATAATGGATACAATCAAAATAAAAAACGATGATAGTAAAGAAAAAAAAAGAAAAAAATGAGAGCAAAAGGTAGAAATATAAAAACCAAGTAATTATGATTAATATCCAAAACAAAACAAAAATCGATGGTAAAAAACGAAAAATAATCATAAGAAAACAATCGTATAAGGAAGGAAAAGAGAAACAACCAAATTACCGCCAAAGAACGGAACTAGAGACGAAGTAATCAGCAGAAAAGAATAAGTGACGTAAGAATGAGAAAAGAAGAGCCGCGTGATCGTCTTTTGTTTAAACGCGGGAAGAAAGGCTTGCGTTCGAGTTTGTTGATTTGTATTTTTTTTTTTTTTTTTTTAATTCTTATCTTGTCTTTTTCTTTTGCTATGATTCGTATTTCGTTTCTGATTACTTTTGGATATTGTGGAATGAATATAGAAAGCGAAGGATTGAGTAAATAGTGGTAATTTTTGGAGGGAAATTTCTTTAGTATAAAAAATGTAAAGTTTTATATCATATTCAATCTTTGTATGATAGTTGATGCTTCATAGAGATCATTTTTTTAGTCTAATATAAAGATGAATGAAAATAGAAGATAAAAAGATAGTATTGCTATTATCATGAAACAAACAATTCTCAACAAGCAACCCCCCTACCCCCCGAAAAAAATAAATGAATAAATAAATAAAAGAACAAATAAAGTAAAAAAGATAACTAAATAAAAGAACAAATAATGATAAAAGAACAACAGGAAAAAGGGATAAAACGCGAAAATAAAATCCTCTTCGGCGCGCGAGTGGCGGGAGGGAGAGTCCGCCATGTTGGTTGGTGGCCTCGGCAGGAGCGGCGGAGGCGGCGTCGGGCCTGTTGTACCAGCGGCAGGATACAGGCTCCAGTGACAGTCAACACAAGGACTCCGTGGCACGACCTTCCTGTAGCCCCTAACCCCCGCTCTCCCCGCCCTCCCTTTTCTTCTCTCTTTCCCCCTCCCTCACTTTCCTCTCTCTCTGTCTCTCTCTCTCTCTCTCTCTCTCTCTCTCTCTCTCTCTCTCTCTCTCTCTCTCTCTCTCTCTCTTCCTCTCCCTCCTCCTGCCTTTACCTTTTCTCATCTAGCGCCTTCCTCCTTTTCTTCATCTCCTCTATTCTCCCGCCCTTTCTTTCCCTTCTCTCTCTTTCCCTCCTCCCCTTCTCCCTCCCTCCATCCCTTCTCCCTCCCTGCTCCCCTTCTCCCTACATCCATCCCTTCTCTCTCTCTCCATCCCTTCTCTATCTACCCTCCTCCTCACTTCCCCTC
Organism: Penaeus japonicus; assembly: GCF_977035675.1. Taxonomy (NCBI): domain Eukaryota; kingdom Metazoa; phylum Arthropoda; class Malacostraca; order Decapoda; family Penaeidae; genus Penaeus; species Penaeus japonicus. The sequence continues at coordinate 16,776,968 of NW_028234434.1, forward strand.
CTCCCCCTTCCTTTCTGAAAACTTTTTTTTCCAATTTCATTTTGTGATTTAATTATTTATTTATCATACTAATTTCATTTATTCAGAAGGAGGAGAGTGAAGGAGGGTGGAGGAGGGAGAAGGAGGAGAGAGAATGGAGGAGAAGGTTAGAGGGAAAAAAAAGAGATATTGGGGGTATGATCGGGAGGAGGGGGAGGAGGAATGGGTGAGAAAGGAGGGGGATGGAGGGAAGGAGAAGAAGGAAAGAGAATGAGAGAGAAATTTGGGAGGGAGGGGAGATAAGAGATATTGGGGGTATGGGATGGAGGAAGGAGAGGGAGGGAGAGGAAGGGGAGAGAAGGAGGGAGAGAGAAGGTTGGGGAGGGAGAAAAAAATATTGAGGGAAGGAAGAGGAAGAGGGAATAAGAGAGAGAGAGAGAGAGAGAGAGAGAGAGAGGAGAGAGAGAGAGAAAAGTTAGGGAAAGAAAAGAGAAGGGGAAAAGGGGGGGTAGGGGAGAGAGGGGAGGAAGGGGAGCTG
>NW_028234434.1:16832484-16834984 GCF_977035675.1 Penaeus japonicus
TATATATATATATATATATATATTGAAATATATATATAGATATATATATATATATATATATATATATATATATTGAAATATATATATATATATATATATATATATATATATATATATATATATATATATATATATATATCTATGTATATCTCTCTCTCTCTCTCTCTCTCTCTCTCTCTCTCTCTATATATATATATATATATATATATATATATATATACATAAAAGAGAGAAAGAAAGAATAAAAAGAGAGAAATAAACCGAAAAAAATGATAGAATGAGAAAAAAAGAGAGAGAGAGCAAAGTACATACCTTCATAAACGAACACACACACACACACACACACACACGCATCTCCCACGAAGCCTCCTAACACAGGAGACAACTCTACAAAGCAGACAAGGAAATCATGCAGGAGGGACTAAGCAGGCCGAGTGGAGGGTCGGCGAACCAAATCTCGTTCTGGAGGTAAAACACAGGTTAGTCCACTCGTTGACTGACAGCATAAGTGGGGGGTCGCTTCTCTCTACCGGCGGTAAGCGCTAACTTCCTGAAGACCCCCTCCCCCAACTCCTACCCCCTACCCTTCCTCCCATCCTCCCCCTTCCTCTCCCCTCTCCTCCCTTCCTCCCTTCTTCTCCCTTCCTCTCCCCTCCCCTCCCATCCCTCCTTCCTCCTCCTCTGCTTGCTACGCCCCCTGTCCCCTTGTCCTCTGCTCCTGTCTTTTATTTTATTTTTTCTCTCTTGATTCTCCTTTCTTTCAGATACTTGTGTCTTTATTCTTCCTTCGTTTCTCCCTTGCTCTTAGATCTTCCCTGATTTTCCTTCACTTACCTGCCCCTTCCCTTTCTCCCTTTCTCTTTTCTTTTTTATCTTTTTCCTACCTCTTTCCTTCTCCCCTACTCTTTCTTTCCCTCTTCTCCTATCTCTTCCCTTCTCTCCTTTCTTCCTTTCCCTCTCTACCTCTCGCCTCTCTCCCCTCTCTTTCCTCTCCCCCTTTTCCTTTCTCCCTTTTACCTCTCTCCCCTTCTTTCCTCTTTTTTCCTGCCTCTAACCTTCTCCCCTTTTGTCTTACGTGCCTTCACCTTCTTCTCTTTGTCTTACTTCTTCCCCTTACTCCCTCTATCGTAACTACCAGTACACTAACTCCCTTCCCCTCGTATTTTTCCCCTCTATCGTAACTACCAGTACACTAACTCCCTTCCCCTCGTATTTTTCCCCTTTATCCTACCCTCACTATTTCCGTCCCTCCCGCCCTGCTCCCTTTTTCCTACCTACACTCTCATTCTTTCCCATTTCCTCTCCCACTCCCTTTCTCTCTCCTCTCTTAATCCCCCTCTCCCTCTCTCTTAGCATTTCCCTCTTCGCCTCTTCCCCTCTTTCCTTACTCCCTCCTCCCCCCTCCCTCATCACCCTTCTTACCTCCATCTTTTCCCCCGAGTTGACTGTCTTTTCTTCCTGATTGTTTATTTTTTATTTAAGTAACTTATATTTGCATACTTTTATACTAATTATGATTTGTTTGTTTGCGTATGCGTCTGTGTGTAATTCTTAGCTTATCTTGCTTCTAACCAAGCGAAAGACAAACAGAAAATATAGAGTGAAGCGAGAAAAATAAAAAGAGAGAGAGAGAGATGAAAGAGAGAGAAGAGAAGAAGAGAAAGAAGAAGAAAAAGAAAGACCGTCATATAGACAGACCAAGTAGCAGACCAAGCCACAAAAAAGTAGAACCCCCAACAACGAAATAATGAAATACAAAACCCCCCGAAATCAAGGGAAAAAATAAACAAATATACTCTTACCTCGACGCCCCAACCTCCATTAGGAAAAGTACACCCACAGTCGCTCACTACCATGACTCTACAGAAGCCAAAGGTTATCCTATCAACATCAACTGCACGTAAAAATCCTCCCACACACACTTAAGCACAGAACAACTCTATGACACTCCCGTGAAACTCACTCTGTTATCATCCTACGAGTCCTATCTACCCTCTTGACTACGACTAAAACATCAACCCACGCTGCGTAATTTAGACTTATCATGTGACTGACTCGACTACCTAACTAAAGGGGAAAAAAAGAAAGAAAGAGAAAAGAAAAAAAAAACGACCACAACACCAGCAATTTGCATAGTTTTCGCACCTTATAACTCACTTACACGCCTTAGGTAAACCAACCGTGTGTTGGGATATCCTTATCACTCCTTGTAAGTTCTTATCCTTAAAAAAAAAAAAAGGAAAAATGAAAAGAAAAAAAAAATAAGACAATATCCTCTTTTTCTTTACGGCGCTGGATAACAACATTGATAAATCTCCCTTTAAAATTCCACTTTTCTCCCAATAAACATCACTCAAAAAAAGCATTTCATACGAATATAATCTCTTCTCATATATCCATAGCGTGTCTCCTATCACGCTCGATCTAGAAACTAAGACTGACTGACAGACAACAAAAAAAGCAGAATAGATAAAAGACATAAATATAAATAAAATGAAAT
>NW_028234434.1:16858286-16863286 GCF_977035675.1 Penaeus japonicus
GATTCCGGCACTAATTTGCGACGCGACCGGAACCGCAACCTCGGCGCAGAGGGGTTCGCGGTTCTATGGGTGAGTGTCATTGGGAGTGTGACTGAGGGTGACTGGGGTTGTTGGCTTTGTTGTTTGTGAAGGTCTTGGTTAGCGGGGACGCCATCTTTATTATCAATTTTACAGTTTTGTGTATGTGTGCATGTGTGTATATGTGGAATTGTAATATATATATATATATATATTAATATAATATATATATATATATTATATATAGATAATATATATAATTTGTTTCTTCTTTTTTTTCTTCTTGTTTCTTTTTTTTTAACAGTATTTGTGTAGTGTGTGTCTATGGTTTGCGTGTGTATATATATATATATATATAGAATATATTTATAGATATATTATATAGATATATATATTATATAGATATATATATATATACAATTTATATATATATAAATATATGTAAATACAAAATATATATATATATATAAATATATATATATATATATATATATATATATATTTAAATATATATATATGATAATATATATATATATATAAAAATACATGCATATACATAGACATATATATATATATAAATATATAAATATATATATATATATAATATATAAATATATATATATAAAGTATATGTAATATATGTATTACATATATATATATAATTATATATATATATAGATTATATATATATTATATATATATATTAAAGTATATATATATATATATATGCGTCTATGCTTTTGTACGCATATATGACCAATAAAATCAAATTTTATTCTTCCATTCTTCAGTCAATTTCTTCTTTTTTTCTTTTCACATTCTTGATTCAGTCTTTTTGGGCAAATACTAATCACCATCTCGTTTTTCTTTTCTTTTCTTATTCCTTTCCTTTTTAATTTGTTTCTTCATCTCTCGATGCAATTTTTCTTTCTTGTAATTCATCTTTCGTTGAATGATTTTTGTGTTCTTTTCTTTTTTGATATATTTTTTCTTCCTTCTTCCGATTCTGTTATCCTCTTTACTATCATCGTTATTATTATTATCATTATCATTATCATTTTTATTATCATTATTATAATATTAATTCTATTATATTCATTATCATCATTATTATTATTATCATCATTGTATTCATGATCATTGTTATCATTATCATCATCAACTTTATTATCATCATTATCATTATTATTATCATTAATATCATTATCATTATTGTTATCATTATCATGACCATTATCATGATCAATATCATCATTATCATCAACAGACATACATCCAATAATACATTAAACAAAATTAATAACCATGAATACAAGACACACATTAAACGCAAACATCCATAAAACAATAACCATACAAACAAAACACAAAATAAACACAAAATACCATCTCCCCCCGCCCCACCCACCCCCACCCCCATCCCATCCCTCCGCCATGAGTTCCTCCCCAGAATCATATCCTGCCATGCACAGCTTGTTAACTACGCTCTCATGCACTTCGGTCTCTGGTCTCTCTGGTTTTGCATGATTTGTTTTCCTTTTACAGTAACTTCATCTTCGGGTGAGCGGTGACTGACCCCTTTTTCGCTGGGATGTTTTCGAAAAGTTTTTTTTTTTTCTCTCTCTCTCTCTCTCTTTCTATTTTTTTTTTCTTTTCTTTTTCAATTCATGGTGAGTGATTGTTTTTGTTATTTTTGTCATTGTTGTTATTATCATTGTCGTCGTTATTTCTTTTATTGTTGGTATTTTCATCATTGTAATTATTATTGTTATTGTTATTTTATTATCATTATTATCAGTAGTAGTATCATTAGTATTATTACTATTATTACTGTTATCATTATTATTATTATCATTATTATCATTTTCACCATCATTATCAGATTTTTGTTATCATCGCTATCATTATCATTATTCTTATAAGCATAAATATTGTTGTTATAGCTTTTCTTATCATCAATGTATGTTGATAGTTATTACCAGTGATATCATCATTATCATTACCATCATCATTATTATCATCATTACATTTTCATGGTTGTGATCATTATAATTATTATCACTCTCATTATTTTCATTATCACTGTTATTGTCATTATGAATATCCTTATTATAATAATGATTATTATTATTATTATCACTAGCATTATCATTTTATCATCATTTCTATCATTATCTTCCTTATCTTTATATTTATCATTATCATTATCACTATCCTCATCATCACTATTATGATTTCGATCATCATCCGTATTATCATCATTTTCATTATCATAGCTACTACTTTTAATCTTATGTGTATTTTTATTGCCATATTACACACAGATATCTATTCATACGCTCTTTCCCTTATAAGTACACACACATGAATATAAGAACACATGAACATACACATACATATAACAACAAATACACAAATGCCTACTTGCATGCACCTGCAAGCCTACACATGTACATACTTACACGCCTTCGTATACACACGCTTACACGCCTATTTACACACACTAACACTTAAACTCCGACACACACACACAAAACACTTACACTCCTATACACACACATACTTACACTCTTACATTTCTACAATCCTACACACACACACACACACACACACACACACACACGCACACAGACAAACACACACACACACAAACACACACACACAGACAAACACACACACAAACACACACACACACACACACACACACACACACACAGACTTACACACTTACACGCCCACACACACACACGAACACGGGGCGGCGCGTGACTGGCCTCACTGAGAAAAGTAGCAGATGGAATATTTTCGTGAGAGGTCGAGCTGGGGTCGAAGCGGGGTCAACACAGGTCCGCCACAGAAGGTTACAGGCCTTTCACGACCCCCCCCTCTCCCCCTCTTCCCCCACCCTCCCCCACCCTCCGTCTCCGCCTCCGCCCCCTTTCTCCCTCTTCGCGAGACCCCCTCCCCCCCACCCCCTCCGTCTCCGCCTCTGCCCCCTTTCTCCCTCTTCCTAGACCCCCTCCCCCTCCCCTCCTCCCCCTCCATCTCCTCCTCCACCCCCTTTCTCCCTCTTCGCGAGACCCCCTCCCCCCCACCCCCTCCGTCTCCGCCTCCGCCCCGTTTCTCCCTCTTCCTAGACCCCCTCCCACCCTCCCCCCTCCCCCTCCCCATCGCCCGCCCCTCCTCGTTCCCCCACACACAACACAACCCCCCCCCCCACCCCCTTTTCTCCTCTCTTCAACCCCCTCACTCCCCCTCCTCCCCCTCCCTCTCCGCCTCCGCCCCCTTTCTCCCTCTTCCTAGACCCCCTCCCCCCTCCCCTCCATCTCCGCCTCCGCCCCCTTTCTCCCTCTTCCTAGACCCCCTCCCCCCTCCCCCTCCATCTCCGCCTCTGCCCCCTAGTCACCCTCTACCTAACCCCCTCCCCCATCCCCACTCACACCTCCTTAACATGAATCTCCCGATCTAACTACCGTCCACCCCTCTACCTCCCTTCTACTACCACCGAAACCCTACCCTCCACGTCCTTACACCTCCGCCTCCCCCCCCCCCCCCCCCCTCCATTGTCTCCCCCCTCCCCCCTTCCAAAACTCCATTCCTGCTTCAACGAATCCCGTCCTCCATCTCCTCTTCTTCTTCTTCCTCCTTCTCCTACTCTTCCCTCCACCCTCCTCCTCCTCCTCCTCCTCCTCTTTCTCCTCCTCCTCCTCCTCTTCCTCCTCCTCCTCCTCTTTCCGTCATTCCTCTTCCTACTCCTCTTCTTCCCTTCACTCCTTTTCTTCCTCCTCCCCCTCCTCCTCCTCTTACTCTTTCCTCCTCCCTTTCCTCTTCCTCCTCCCCATCTTCCTCTTCCTCCTTCTCCTCTTTCATTCATTCCTTCTCTTCTTCCTCCTCCTCCTCCCCCTCCCCTTCTTCTTTCCCCTCCCCTCCTCCTCCTCCTCCCTCCTCGCTACTCCTCCTCTTCCTCTTCTTTCTCCTCCTCCTCCTCCTTCTTCCATTTTCTATTAAGATTTATATTGTAAATCTTGATTGGAGATGATAGTGATTATTAACATTATGTTATTTTCCTTATGTAATTACTGTCATTATCATCTTCATGATCATCATTATCATTACTATAATTGTTTTTATTTTACTTATCATTATTATCATTATTATTGTTTTTATTACCATTATCATTTTATAATCATCATTTCCATCACGATTATCATTGCTATTGATATAATAATTATCATTACTGTCATCATTATTACCATTCCCATCATTACTATTGTTAAGATTATTATCATTACCATTACTAAGATTATTTTCATGACATCATCATCCTTATTATCATTATTGTTATCATCATGATTATTATTTTTATTATTCTTATCATGATTATCATCATCATTGTTTATTATCATCATCCTCATTGTTATTGTTATCAGTTTAGTTTAGAATTATTAAAATCTTGATTATTATAGCTATTATGAGCATCATTATCCTCATCGTTATTAATGCTAACTTTATTATTGATATTATTACTCTTATCATTATTGTTGTTATCATCATTATTTTTGTCGTTTTGTTTTTACTATCACCATGATTATCATCATCATTATTATAATCAAAAACTTTCATTAGTACTACTATTTTTTTTTATTTTTTTTTTGGTATAGTAATTATCCTTATAGATATCTTTATTTCTATCATCATTATAATTCTTATCGTTATCATGGTAATCAAATTTATTGAGATATTTATCATCATATTTATCATCAACATTATTATCTTCATTATCCCCATTATCATCATTATCATTGTTATAATTATCTTTATTGTTATTGTTATTATCACTATAATTACAGGTATTATTTACAAGGGTACCAACAATATCAAAGTGAGACGTAATCCACGCATCAATATAGTTGCAATACATCTAATACTAAGATATACCTCTCTTAAGCAGGTTGGGAAATGAAAAAAAAAAAAAAATAGTA
>NW_028234434.1:16867393-16869893 GCF_977035675.1 Penaeus japonicus
ACAGAGGGGATACTTACATAGTCCCCTACACATAAAAAGACAGGTACATAATCCGATATTCATAAGAGACAATACATAGTGCATACACAGAGGGGCACTTAAATTAGTCCAATTTAAACATAGGGTACAGATACGAATAGTTCCAGTATACAGAGGGAACAGATACATAGTCCAATACACATAAGGAGACACAGAGGGAACCAGATTACGAGATGGATACATAAGGGCTTTACGAAGAGCAAGGCAAGACGGTTGGTTTGAACCCTGCCTTGTATTTTATCACTCTGCCTGATCACAGTAGTAGCCATCACAACATAGGTACTCCACTACAGCCAACTAAACATTAAACAGGTTACCAGGATTACTAGGGGGGAGTGGAGGGGAGGAGTTGGAGGTGGAAGAGGAGTGGAGGGAAAGGAAGAAGGGAGGGAGTAGCCTGTATATTATGAAGCGGTTTGGCCAGTCCTTGGTAGCGACTAAGGGGGGGGGGGGGGCTGGGGGGTAAGGGGGGGCGTAGAGGGATGGAGGGAGAGAGGGAATGTGAGGGAAAAGAAGGAGGGATGGATGGATGGATGGGTTTTGGAGGAGGGAGAGAGAAAGAGAGAGACAGAGAGAGGGAGATGGAACAGGATAAGAGAGAGAGAGAGAGAGAGAGAGAGAGAGAGAGAGAGAGAGAGAGAGAGAGAGAGAGAGAGAGAGAGAGAGACATATGGAGATGGAGGAGGGAGGGAGGAAGGGAGAAGAAAAAGAAAGAGGGAGGGAAGGAGAGAGGGAGATGGTAAAGGAAAAGAGAAGAAAGAATGGAGATGGGAGAGTTAGAGCGAGTGGGGGGGGAAAAAGGGGGGGGGGGGGGGGGGTGGGGGTGAGAGCCGGAGAGGAATAAGAGGGAGGGAAGGGAGAGGGATGGAAGGAAAGGGGAGGGGGTAGAGGGACACACAGAGAGAAGACCAAGAACCAGATATAGACATAACAACACGCGAAAAAAAAAACACACAAAAAAAACAAAGTCCTTAAAAAATATGAACAAATAGCTATCCTTATCAGAAAATACCACAAAAAAAAAAAAAAACACAGACGAAAACAGACAAGACACCCCCAAAACAAACAAACGAACAAACCCCTCCTTCTCCCCCCCCTCACCCCCTCTCCACCCCCCCCCAACCCCCGTCCCTCTTCTCCTCCAGGAGCGCAGCCACAGGGAGACAGATCAGACCTTGGGGACAAGGACCTCTAAATTGCAAGTTTCCATCCCAGGTCTTTCTAGGTCATCACAAAGGGGAACATTTTTGGGGAGAGAGAAAACTAATTCTTGGATGTTAATGGTCTCTGGCCTGGGGTTTCGTCTCTCGGAACATAAAAGTTTTTTTTGTTTTGTTTTGTTTTTTTTTTTTCTTTTTTTTTCTTTTTTTCTAATCACTTGATGAACCTCTCTTGTTGAATTATAGGAGAGATATGATAGAGATAATGCTATTGGTGATGATTTTTTTTTATTTTCATTTAGTCTAAGGATTACAAACTCATGCCAAATGTGAACGTAAACATCAAAACTATTTCAAAACTATACGAAAGATATATATTAGAACATATGAATGTCAAAAATACATATTGAATATACATTAACATGATATGCCCAATAATTATTTAAGATAGATATTAGATAAGCAAAAAAAAAAAAAAAAAAAAAAAAAAAAAAAAAAAAATATATATATATATATATATATATATATATATATATATATAGATAGATAGATAGATAGATATATAGATAGATAGATAGATAGATAGATAGATAGATAGATAGATAGATAGATAGATAGATAGATAGATAGATAGATAGATGGATAGATAGATAGATATAGATATAGTTAGATAGATATAGATATATATTTGATTTTGTTTTATTTATCCATGATATATTACATACTAATGTTTGTTTGTTTGTTCAGTAATATATGATAAACATCATCACGGATTAACAATTGCTGATCTTTCAGTCATGATAAAATAAGATTAGAATTGACATATTCTTCAACAAAAAGAAGATTGAGAAGAAAATGGAGAAGAAAATGAAGAAAGGCAACATAAATACGACAAAGAAGAAGACGAAGTGGATGAATAAGAAGGATGATAAAGAGAAGACTATTAAGAATAAGGATAATGACATTTGGAAAAAAAAAAAAAAAAAAAAAAAAAAAAAAAAAAAAAAAAAAGGATTTGAGATGGGGAGAAGGATGGCTGAAGAGGAAGAGGGGAAATCAAAGAGAGAAGAAAGGAGAAGAGGGGGAGAGGATGAAAGAAAAAAGGAGAAGAAGGAAAATGAGGAAGAAGAGAAAGGATGTGATCGGATAAATTAAGGAAGTCAGAAACAAGAGAAAGAGGAAGAGAAGAAACAGAAAGAAACAAAATTGAAGAAGAGGAGGAGATAGGAGGCGATAGAGATAGATAGATAGATATATAGATAGACAGAGAGAGAGAGAGAGAGAGAGAGAGAGAGAGAGAG
>NW_028234434.1:16892393-16897173 GCF_977035675.1 Penaeus japonicus
AAGATGGTGGAGAGAAGGGAGGGAAGGAGGGAGGGTGGGAGGAGGAGAGGGAGGTTGGAGGAGGGGAGGGGAGGGAAGAAGGGAATGAGAGAGGAAGAGAGGGTGAGAGGAGGAAAATGGTGGAGAGAAGGGAGGGAAGGAGAGAGGGAGGGAGGAGGAGAGGGAGGATGGGGGAAGGAAAAGAGGGAGGTCGGGAGGGGAGGGGCAGAGGAGAGGGAGGGAGGGAGTGAAGGTGGGTGGGATGAGGAGAGGGGGTGAAAGGAGGGAGGGAGGGAGGAGGAAAAGGGGTGAAGGAAAGGGAAGGAGTGAGGAAGTAAGAGGGTGGATGGGAGGGAGGAAGGGAGGAAGGATTAGAGGGAAAGAGGCGGAAATGGGTTAGGGAATAGGCATGGAGGAAACGAAAGAGAAGGGGATAGAAAAAGATGTAGGGAAGAAGAGGAGGAGGGAGGGGGATAAAATAGGGAGTGGGGATGGGATGGATGGGGGGAAGGGGGAGGGGAAAAGGGCAAGGAGGGAAAGAGGGGAAAGTCAGGGGATAGTAAAGGGAAATAAAGTGGAAAGGAGAAAAAAGGAGTGGCGGAAGGGGAACGAAAGAGGGGAAAGAGGAGTTTAAGAGAAATGCGAAAAGAGGAAAAACAAAACGTAGTAACAACAAAAACAGCGGAAATGATAATGAAATACAGGATTTGACTATCTGGTTTTAGCTCTGTAATCCCTAAGTATTTTGTTGGTATATTTTGCCGTTATCTATTATAGCTGTTATCCCTTTTGTTTTTGCTAATATGTTAGGATATAAGAGTGATGATAAAAAAATGATGATAAGGATAAAGATAATGATGTTGATGGTAATGATTTTCCTGATAATGATAATAACGTATATATAAATATATACATATACAAATGTATACCAACGCACACAAACACACATACATATCTACATATACATACACACACACACACACACACACACACACACACACACACACACACACACATATATATATATATATATATATATATATATATATATATATATATTTGTATATATATATATAATATATATATATATATATATATATATATATATATTTATATATATATATATATATATATATTTATGTATATATATATATATATATATATATATATACATATATGTATATATATATGTATATATGTATATATATATGTATATATGTATATATATATATATATATATATATATATATATATATATATATATATATATACATATATATATATATATATAAGGATAACGATAATAATAGTAATGATAATGATGATAAGGATAACAATAATAACAGCGACAATAACATAATACTGACAACAACAATAGTAATAAAGACAACAATCATAACAGCAACAATGAAAACAGCATTAAGTGTCTCAATGAGAGACGCTTTTCCCGAAGTAGCAAGCCGGCCCGAGTTGCAGCCCCTCCCGAGCGATGAGGTAAAACACTTAACTCCCAATTGCAGAGCCGTGACTACCAAATTTGCAACATCGGCCCGTCCAGCTTGCATCAGTGGCTTACCCGTTTGGGAGAAGGAGCTCGGACAGCAAGATGAATGGGGGAGCCACGTTGGGGGTGTAGGGGGGTGGGAGGAGGTGATGGGGGTGGGTAGGGAGATGGGGCTAGGGGGTAGGGGGTAGGGGGATGGTTGATGGGGGGTCATTGGCGAGGGGAGGGAGGGAGGGAGGTGGGAGGGGGGGAGGGACGTTTGGTATTTATGGGGTGGGGGGATGGGGAGGGGGTAGGGGAGTGTGGTAGGGGGGGATGGAGGGATGGGGGAAGAGAGGGTTGGGGTGGTGGGTGGGTTGTAAGGAGGGGAGGAGGGATGGAAGGGGGGGGGCGTCGGGTGTGTCTAGGGATGGGGAGGAGATGGGGGAGGAAGGAGGGGGAGGAGGGAGAGATGAGTATTATGGAGTAGGGGGAGGAGGGATAGAAGGGGGGAGTAGGGATGGGGTTGGAATGATGGGAGGAAGGGGAAGGGCATGAGGATGGGGTGGAAGAGAGGGGTATGAGGGAGAGGCGAAGGGGGAGGGGGTGAAGAAGGGGAGAAGAATGGAAGGGGTTACCGGTTGTGGGTAGGAGTTGTAGGGGGGTGGGATGGGAGGGGGGGGGGGCGAAGGGGTGAGAAGATGAAGGGTGGAAGAATAAGAAGGTGGGGTTGCAAGAAGAGAATGGAAGGAGGAGTGGGCGATGGAAATGAAGGAGTAGATGAAACATGTGGAGAAAGAGGTGGAAGAGTGGATCAAAGACGTGGAGAAGGAGGTGGAAGAGTGGATCAAAGACGTGGAGAAGGAGGTGGAAGAGTGGATCAAAGACGTGGAGAAGGAGGTGGAAGAGTGGATCAAAGACGTGGAGAAGGAGGTGGAAGAGTGGATCAAAGACGTGGAGAAGGAGGTGGAGGAGTAAAAGAGGTGGAGAAAGAGAAGGAGAAGGATTGGGAGAAGGAGGAGGAGGTGGAGAACATGCAGAAAGAGGTGAAGAATTGGGAGAAAGAAGAGATAAGGAAGGAGGTGGAGAAAGAGATGAAGAGGTGGGAGGAGGAAGGAGTGATGGAGAAATAGGAGGAGGAGGAGAAAGAGGGAAGAAGGAGATATAGGAGGAAGGAGGAATCGGTGATAGATTAAGGTGGAGAAACGAAGATGATAATGTATATGTTAATGAAGATGATTACATTATATAGCAACTACAACATTTCTTTTATCATTATAATGGCATCTATGATATAAAAACAAAATGAACGAGATACCGTTCTATCATTACTGTTGCTACTGTTCCTGTTACTATTACGGCTACTACTGCCGCTGCTATTACTGCAGGTGTTATAATTATCATAACTACTTTGGCTGTTACTTTTATGCTACTGAAATCGCATCTATATTCCTAAATAGATAAATAGATAGATAGATAGATAGATAGATAGAGAGAGAGAGAGAGAGAGAGGGAGGGAGAAAGAGAGAGAACAGAACTAATATATGCACATTAAGTTGGGTGCGATACGGGTCACAGCTTGACGTCTGTATGGAGGTCACGGCACGGGGGTCATGTAGAAGCAATTGACCTTAAACCACTGAATGCATATGGAGGTGCAGTAGTGTAGGTGGAGGGGAGGGGAAAGGAGAGGTGTGAGGGGGAGGGGGAGGGAGAGAGAGAGGGGAAGGAAGGAAGAAGGAGGGAGGGGAAATGAGAGGTGGGAGGGAGAGGTGGGAGGGAGAGGTGGGAGGGGAGGAGGAGGGAGAGGTGGGAGGGGAAAGGAGAGGTTGGAGGGGAAGGGGGAGGGGATAGGAAAGATGGGAGTTGGAGGGGAGGGGAAAGGAGAGGTGGGAGAGGGAGAGGAAAGGAGAGGTTGGAGGGGGAGGGGAAAGGAGAGGTGGAATGTGGAGGGGGAGGGACAAAGGAGAGGTGGGAGGGGAGGGGGAGGGGAAAGGAAAGGAGAGGTGGAATGTGGAGGGGGAGGGGAAAGGAGAGGTGGGAGGGGAGGGGGAGGGGAGAAGGAGGTGGGAGGGGGAAGAAAAGAGGGGAGGTAAGAATGTAAAAAGGGGGGTGAAGAACAAAGAAGTGCAGGAAGAGAGAAGAGAGGTGGGAGCAGGGAGGAAAGAGGGGAAGGGGAAGGGAATGTCGAAGAGGGCAGAGAGGGTGGGCGGTGGGCGGTGGGAGGGGAAGGCAGAAGTGAAAAGGGTGAGGGAAGGGAAGGGAGGGCGAGGAGGGGGGAGGGCGAGGTAATATTGATGATGGTGATAACGTTAGCGATATCAATTCTAATCATAATTATGGTAATAAAGATAATGATAACGATTATCTTAATAACGACAATGCATGTGCGTATATGTACGTGTACCTTCATGGCTGGAAATAAATGTACAAGTGCATGCCTAGATATGTGCAATTGCATGTGGGCGTTCGCTTGTTTTAGCACGGGAGTTCTTGTGCTTGCATCTGTACTTGTGTGTAAATGAAAATTTTGAGTGCGTGTAAATATCTGTACTTAATCGTGTGCTTGCGTGTGTTTCTGCGTTCGTGTGTGTACGTTTGTATGTATGTGTGTTAGAACTTTTGAGTGTTTTTATGCAAGCACATACGTGTGTGTTTGTGGGTGTAAGTGCGTGTGTATTTGTATTTGTATGTGTGCATGTGCATGTGAGTGTGTGTGTGTGTGTGTGTGTGTGTGTGTGTGTGTGTGTGTGTGTGTGTGTGTATGTGCGTATGTGTGTGTGAGTGTGTGTATGTGCGTATGTGTGTGTGAGTGTGTACATGTTCAGCCACGGTCACGCCTGTAATGTTGATCAGCACACATCAGCCCGACCCTACCCCCTCCCCCCTCCCCCTCCCCACAAATTCTTCTCTTTCTCTTGTATTTCTCTTTTCTCGTCTCTCTTCCACACACACATACGTACACGTGTCTAGTGTTTTTGTTGTATTCTTTGTTATCATTATCATTATTATTATTATTACTGTTATTTTTGTTATTATTATTTCTGTCATTATTGTTATGATTAATCCTTAATTTTATGATAAATCTTTATTGTTATTTTAACTTTATTCTTATCATATGCATTATCATTATTATCGTCCTTATTATCATAATTATTATAACAATCATTATGACCGTTATCCTTATTACTATCATTATTACCATTATCATAATTTTCCTCACTATCATGACTCTCATCATCATCATCCTTATAATTATCATCATCATCCCTTCCTTTCTTCCCTAACCACCCACTCCCCCCTTCCAACCCCTATCCC
>NW_028234434.1:16897273-16899773 GCF_977035675.1 Penaeus japonicus
CTTTGCATTCCACTCTTAACCACCTCTTTCTTTCTCCACATGTTTCATCTACTCCCCTTCATTTCCATCGCCGCACTCCTCCTTACCCATTCTCTTCTTTGCAACCCCACCTTCTATTCTTCCACCCTTCATCTTCTCAACCCCCTTTCGCGCCCCCACCCCCCTCCTACCCATTCCCACCCCCCTACAACTCCTACCCACAACCGGTAACCCCTTCCATTCTTCTCCCCTTCTTCACCCCGTCCCTCTTCGCCCCTCCCTCATACCCCTCTCTTCCACCCCATCCTCATGCCCTTCCCCTTCCTCCCATCATTCCAACCCCATCCCTACTCCCCCCTTCTATCCCTCCTCCCCCTACTCCATAATACTCATCTCTCCCTCCTCCCCCTCCTTCCTCCCCCACCACCTCTTCCTCCCCACCCCTAGACACACCCAACGGGCACCCCCTTCCATCCCTCCTCCCCTCCTTACATCCCACCCACCACCCCAACCCTCTCTTTCCCCATCCCTCCATCCCCCCTACCAGACTCCCCTACCCCCTCCCCATCCCCCCACCCCATAAATACCAAACGTCCCTCCCCCCTCCCACCTCCCTCCCTCCCTCCCTCCCTCCCTCCCTCCCTCCCTCCCTCCCCTCGCCAATGACCCCCCATCAACCATCCCCCTACCCCCTACCCCCTAGCCCCATCTCCCTACCCACCCCCATCACCTCCTCCCACCCCCCTACACCCCCAACGTGGCTCCCCCATTCATCTTGCTGTCCGAGCTCCTTCTCCCAAACGGGTAAGCCACTGATGCAAGCTGGACGGGCCGATGTTTTGGCAAAATTTGGTAGTCACGGCTCGCAATTCGGATTTAAGTGTTTTACCTCATCGCTCGGAGGGGCGGCAACTCGGACCGCTTGCTACTATCGGAAAAGCGTCTCTCATTGGGACACTGTAATGCTGTTTTCATTGTTGCTGTTATGATTGTTGTCTTTATTACTATTGTTGTTGTCAGTATTATGTTATTGTCGCTGTTATTATTGTTATCCTTATCATCATTATCATTACTATTATTATCGTTGAATCCCTTATTATCAGTCTTTATTGTCAGTGTGTGTGTGGTGTGTGTGGGTGTGGGTGTGTTGTTGGTGTTTGGGTTGTGTGGTATATATAGATATAGTATATTGAGATATATATAATAGAGATAGATATATTTATATATAGATATATACTTATATATATACATTATATATATACATATAAATATATATATATAGATAGTTATAGTGAATATATTTAGATATATATATGATATATATAATATAATATAATTGAAGAATAAGTATATATTTTTATAATATATTTGATATAAATATAGGTAATATATATATATTGTATATATATATATATATATATATATAGATATATATATTTTAATGTACATGTATATAATATATATATATATATATATGATAAATATATAAGACATCAGTATAATATAGATACTATAGATATATAATATATATATTACATGTACATATATATATATATAATTATTTATATATATATTTTGAGAATATATAATATATATAATATACATATATATTTATATACATAATATATTATATATAATATATATAAATATTATAGATATATATATATAATATACATATATATATATACATAGATATATATATATATAATAGATAATATATTAATTATATGGATATATTATATATATATATACATACCCCCCCCCCCACCCCTGATATAGGTACATATTATATATATATATATATATGTATATATATATATATATGTATATATGTGTATATATATAGATTGAGATATATATTTATGTGTATATATATTAATATATATACATATATATACATATATATATATATATATACATATATAGTATATATATTTTATATTTACATATATAGATATATTTTATATATTATACTATATTATGTATTGGTATATATTTATATATATCATATTATGATATATATATAATTAGTATATATATATATATATAATATGATATATATATATATATATATATAAATACTATATATATAGACACACACACACTACTCACACACACACACACACACACACACATCACACTCACATATATGGTATTTAATATATATATATATATATATATATTATATATATATAAATATATATATATATATTTATATTATTCTTTAATATGTATTGGGTACGTAATGGTATATGTGTGTGTTTGTTTAGTTGTGCGTTGGTATACATTTGTATATGTATTATTATTATTTATATATCGTTAGTTATCATTCAGCTATCAGGTTAGAAAAATCATTACCAAGTCAACATCCATTTATCTTTTTCTTCCTTATCATCAATCATTTTTTTTATCATCACTTCTTATAGATCCTAACATATTAGTCAAAAACAAAGGTGTGGATAAAACAGCTATTTAGAAATAGATAACGGCAAAATCCTAAAATATACCAACAAAATACACT
>NW_028234434.1:16904773-16907273 GCF_977035675.1 Penaeus japonicus
CCCCAACCTCCTTCCACCCTCTCCCCCTCTACCCTCCACCTCCTCCTCCCTCATCCCACCACCCACTCCTACCCCCCCTCCTCCCCCCCTCTCACCTCCTACCCTCCACCTCCCCTCCCCCCTCTCCTCCTCAACCCAATCCCATCACCCATCCCTCCACCCACCATCCATCCATCCATCCCTCCATCTCCCCCTCCACTCTCCACCCACCCACCACCCATCCCATCCCTCCACCCCACCCATCCCCCCACCCATCCCCCCACCCACCACCTATCCCCCCACCTCCACCACCACCCACCCCACCCATCCTCCACCTATCCCCCCACCTCCACCACAACCTCCACCCCACCATCCCACCACCTCCACCCTCCCCCCACCACCCATCCCCCCACCTCCACCCCACCCACCGACCCACCTGATGGCCACTTGTTCATTCACACACAACACTCCAATTAACTCGAGCTCACCTGGTCCAGAACCTAAGCTGTCCGGACCGCAAGCAAGTGAACGATTGGCCTCGCTGTGTCCCTCTCTTGAAAGGCCGCGTTTGCATACTCGCGAGGGAGGGAGAGGGTTTTGTTATATATTGGAAGGTTTTTTTTTTTTTTTTTTTTTTTTTTTTTTTTTTTTTTTTTGATGCTGTCAGATTTTTTTTTTTTTTGAGGGGTTGGGGTGGGTGGCTGGGAGGAGGGATTTATTTAATTGTTTGTTTTTGTTTGTTTGTTTGATTTTGTTTTGTTTTTTGGTTGTTGTTTTTTAGTTGTTTGTATTGTTAAGTTAGGGAGATACGGGTGGGGTGTGTGGGTGGGTGGGGGGTGGGGAGGGGGGAGAATGGTTATTTTGTAGGTTATTGTTTTTTTTATTTGTTTAGATGTTTGAGGTTATTCATTTATTCATTTATTCATTCATTCATTCTGTCTAAAACATTTTTGTTCATGTATTTATTTATTTGTTGTTTATTTGTCTATCTATTTATGATATCATGTATATCTATCTCTCCATCTATCTACTTGTATCTATCTTTCTATCTATTTATCTATTTGTTTATCTATTAGGAGTGAGGGAGGAAGATTTTATGATCATTGTTATGGTAGAGATGATGATGATGATGATAATGATGACGATGATGATGATGATGATGATGATGATAATGATGACGATGATGATGATGATGATGGTGATGATGATGTTGATAATGATAATGATGATGATGAATATCATTATTATCATTGCGATTTTCAGAGAGGGTTAGTATCTGTTGTTACTTAAGATGACTTATATATATATATATATATATATATATATATATATATATATATATATATTTTTTTTTTTTTTTTTTTTTTTTTTTTTTAGAGATATAGAAAAATGGCCTTATGGTTGGAGTTAACGTGGGTTTGATTTATATAGATATATATACTATATATTATCTGAGAAAATATAATATAACCCCTAATATATTGGTGTGTTGTGTGTGTGTGTGTGTGTGTGTGTGTGTGTGTGTTTGTATGTGTTTATGTATATATATATTTTTAATCTCTTCGACTGATTTCTTGTATATGTGTTTGTCCAAATATTTCTTGTGTTTTCTTTTTCCCATCCATTTCCCGTTCGTCTACCTTATTATCTTTTGTTTCAACATTCCTTGTCTTTCTTTTCTCGACATTTCCTTGTTCGTTCTGTCTTTGTTTGTTTGGTTGTCGTAATTCCTTCCTTCCCTTTGTATCATTCTCTCTAGTTTTTTCGAAAAGTTATTTTGTCAAACAAAGATCATCCAATACGAACTTCATTTCGTCCATAAAAGTTTCTAATTTATCTTTTTCTTTTTTAATATCGATCTACATGTCCTTTAGAATCTGTCGTTCATCTATATTGCAAAATTTTCGTATCTAATCTTTGTTTTAACCTGCGTCGTCTACTTATCTGTGTTTTTGTATCTGAATATCTTTCTATCTATTTATGTTATCTATTCATTTATCTGTGTATAGTGTATGTTAATATGTGTGTCTATATCGGTCTATTAATCTATATCCATTTATCTCTGCTCTCTCTCAATCCTCCTCTCTCACTTCTCTCTCTACTTCCCTTTCTCTCACTCTCTCTCTCTCTCTCATCTCATTTCTCCTTCGCATCTCTCTCTCTCTCAATCAGTCTCGCCTCTCTCCTCCTCTCTCACGTCTCTCTCTCTCTCTCTCTCGCACTCTCACTCACCTTTCACTCCTCACTCTCAATATCTCTTCTATCTATCTATCTATCTATCTCAAACTCTTTCTTTCTATTTTCTTTCTTTCTGTCTTCCTCAAAAACCGTCTCACTCTGCTCGCTCTCGATTTCTCCTTCTCTCTCTTACTTCCTCAATAAACTCTCTCTTTCTTTCTCTCTCTCTCTCTCTCTCTCTCTCTCAGCTCTCTCTCTCCTTCTCTCATCTCTCTCCTTCCCTCTCTCCTCTCTCTCTCTCTCTTCTCTCTCTCTCTCTTCCTCTTTTCTCAACCTGCCCTCA
>NW_028234434.1:16917273-16922273 GCF_977035675.1 Penaeus japonicus
CATTATATATTTATTATATTTATTATTATCATTACCATTATCATTACTATTGGCAATATCATGGTTTTTTGTATCATAGTTATTATCATTGTTGTTATCCTCACTATCATAATTGTTGTTGTAATGTTATTGTAATGTCATTTTCAAAATTATCATCATCTTTAATAGGATTATCATTATTATCACTATTATTGTTATCGTTATTTTGATCATTGTTATCATTTTCATTATCGTTGTTGCCTTTGTTATCATCATCATAAATATCATTGTTATTGATACTATCATTACGAATACCATTATTATTCCTATTATTCCATTTTTTTCATATTGTTAATGTTATCATAGTTATTGTTATCATCATTATTTGTATTATTGTTTTAATCATTACTACTATCATCATCATTATCATTATCCTTCTCAGTATGTTTATTGTCGCTACCATTACTATAACTATTATTATTTTCATCATTGTTAGTATTAGTGTTATGGTCATTATTATCATTATTATTAATATTACTATAATTATTGTTAATGTTATTGTCATTACTGTCATTGTTGTCATTATCATGTTTTTATTGTCATTATTATTATCATCATGACCATTATCATTATGAAAGAGAAGAAGAAATTGTGACACTGTCAGGGAGAGAGACAGAGAGGGAGAAAAGGGGGGGGGGTGAGAAAGAAAGATGAAAAAGGGAAATATAGTGTGGGAGAGAGGGGGAGAGAGAAAAAGAGAGAGAGAGAGGGAGGTGGGGAAAGGATAGGGAGAAAAAAGGAGAAAGAGAGAGAGAGAGAGATGCAGAATGAAGGAGCGGGAGGGAAAGGGAAAAGAGAGAAAGAGAGAGAAAGAGAAAACACAGAGACAAAGCATGACAGACAGAGACAAATACATAGACACAGAAACAGACAGACAGAGAAAGAAGGAGAACAGGCAAAAAAAAAAAAAAAAACGATTGCCGAATACCAGTGATGAAATGCATATGCATGAGAAGTAACTGCACGTTATCAGTTCAAGACCGATTTGAAATACAATGTGTTGGCGATCCACTTTCAGGCAATATGTACAAGACCTTCAAGTGGAGATGCATTTCACCCAATTTCTTTTTTCCGTCTTTTTTTTTTTTTTCTCTTTTTTTTTTTTTTTGTCTGTCATGTGTTTTTGTATTCTTCAATTCGTGCATATGTTTGTTTACTTATCTATTTAGTTCATCTGTTTAGTTATTTGTTTATTCAATTCTTTATTTGTTTTTTTCGTATATTTCATTTTCTTCTTGAGCGTAATAGGATTAAGTAGATAGAAGGAGATAAACATAGAGAGAAAGAGAGTGAGTGAGAAGAGAGTGAGTGAGAGAGAGAGAGAGAGAGAGAGAGAGAGAGAGAGAGAGAGAGAGAGAGAGAGAGAGAGAGAGAGAGAGAGAGAGAGAGAGAGAGAGAGAGTGAGTGAGAGAGAGACAGAGAGAAAGAGATAGACAGAAACAAAGACAGAGAAGGACACTGAGACAGAGAGAGAAAGAGAACAAAAGCTATATATATATATATATATATATAGAGAGAGAGAGAGAGAGAGAGAGCTAGAGTGAGCGAGAGAGAAAAAAAAAAGACAGAGACAGACATAAACAGAAACAGAGAGAGAAAAAAAAGAGACAGAAATAGACAGAAACATAAACAGAAAGAGAAACGAAAAACTCCGTGTCTCCGCCAGGAAAAAGGGGGAAGGCAAGAGAACACGCCGGGCTCGCCACCTCTAGCGCCTCGCCCCCTTTGCCGCCGCGCCGTGTAGCGAAAGGCCACCGGGTCAGCACGACAGAATACAGCTCTTGCATGCCACTCGAAGTCCCAACCTGTAATTTTTGGAAAACCTTCGAAGCCACGACATCTACGCCTCACGATCTCGTGTTTTGACTGCGGGAAGACGAAAGTTGAAGATCAACATTGCAGGATTGAATGTTGCTTTCTTTTTCCCCTTCATTTTTTTTTTTTTTTTGTGTGTGTATATATTTTGTTTATGTTTTATTCGGGTGTTGTTGTAAGGTTTCGTAGATTAATATCCGGGTTTGTTTGCTTTTTTGGGAATTTTCGAAAACTATGGACAAGGGGGGGGGGTGATGCTTCAGACTTTTATGTGGTTTCGTTTCGATCAGATGAAATCACGTAAGAGAGAGAGAGAGAGAGAGAGAGAGAGAGAGAGAGAGAGGAAAAGAAATATTGATTGTCGGCAACTTCGGCGGATAAAACTCGATATTTTGCAATCATCTGCAAATCGTGCATCTTCAACTCGTTGAAATTCTACCTCCCCTCTCGAACATTTTACGTTTTTTATTTTTCTATTTTTTTCATCTATTTATTTATCTATTTTTTTTTTTTTTTTTTACTTTTCTTTCTGCATTTTTTTTCTCTGCTCCCCTTTTCTTCTTCTTTCTCTTATTCTCACTCCTCCTCTTCCTCCTTGTGTTCTGTTTTTTCTTCATCATCTATTTCTACTTTTGTGTGCCTACCTTCTCTCTCTTTTACCTCTTCACCCTCTTTTCTTCTTCCTCCTCCTTATTATTATTCTCCTTTTCTTCTACTTCACCATCTTCTCCGCCTTTTTTTTTTTCTTCCTCTTCCTCTTCCTCTTCTTCATCATCTTCTTCTTCTACTCCTCCTCCTCCTCCTGATCTTTCATCTTTATCTCTGCTTATTTTTCTTCTTCTTCTTTCTCTCCCTTTCTTCTTCTTCGCCTCCTTCTCCTTTTTCTTCCTCTTCCTTTTCCCTTCCTCTTCCACCTTCTTTTTTTATTCATCTTCTTCTTCTTCATCCTCTTTTTCTTTTCTTTTTTCTCCAACTCTTCCTCCTCCTCCTCCTCCTCTCATTCTTCTTCTTCTTCTTTTTCTTCTTTTCTTTCTTCTCTTCCTCCTCCTCCTCTACTTATTCGTCTTCTTCTCTTCTCTCTTTTTCTACTCGTTCTTCTTCTTCTTCCTCTTCTTCTTTCTCCTCTTCCTCCCCCTTCGTTGTCTCCTTCCTCCTCCTCCTCCTCCTTCTTTGTCTCCTTCCTACTCCTCCTCCTCCTTCTTCTCCTCCTCTTCCTTCTCCTCCTCCTCCTCCTCCTTCTGCTTCTCCTCCTATTCCTTCTCCTCCTCCTTCTCTTCCTCCTCCTTCTTTGTCTCCTTCCTACTCCTCCTCCTCCTTCTTTGTCTCCTTCCTACTCCTCCTCCTCCTTCTTCTCCTCCTCTTCCTCCTCCTTCTCCTCCTCCTCCTTCTGCTTCTCCTCCTATTCCTTCTCCTCCTCCTTCTCTTCCTCCTCCTTCTTTGTCTCCTTCCTACTCCTCCTCCTCCTCCTTCTCCTCCTCCTCCTTCTTCTTCCCCTCCTCCTCCTCCACCTCCTCCTTCTCCTCCTTCTCCTACTCCTACTCCTCATCCTACTCCTCCTATTCCTCCTCCTCCACCACCTCCTCCTCCTCCTCTTCCTCATCCTCTTCTTCTTCTTCTGCCTCGGCCTTTTCTCTCTCTTTCTCCCTTGCCTATCACCGCAATTAGCCTGAAGGGAAAATCTTCGGTCATGATTCTCCAGCAATTTGTGAAATCAAGAGCTTTGATTCTCGAGTGTTATTTCGCTTTTGCGTTGGGGAGGAAAAGGGAAGGAGAAGAGGAAGGGGAAGAGGAAGGGGTAGAGGATGATGATGGGGGTGAAGAAATAGAAGGAAAAGGAGAATGAAAGAGGAAGGAGAAGAGGAAGGGGTAGAGGATGGAGAGGGAGAGTAGGAAGAAGGAGGAGAAGGAGAAGGAGGAGGAGAAGGAGGAGGAGGTAGAGTAGGAGGAAGGAGAAGAGGAAGGGGTAGAGGATGGGGAGGGAGAGTAGGAAGAAGAAGGAGGAGGAGAAGGAGGAGGAGGAGGAGGTAAAGTAGGAGGAAGGGGTAGAGGATGGAGGAGGAGAGTAGGAAGAAGGAATAGGAGGAGGAGGAGAGGGTGAGGAAGAAAGGGGTATGAAAAGAGGAAGATGAGGACGAGGAAGGGGGAGATGATGATGATGATGATGGGGATAAAGAAAGAAAAGGAAAAGGAGGAGCAGGAGGGGGAAGAAGAAGAAAAAGAGGAAAAGGAAGAAGAAAAGGAGGAAGAGGAAGATAAGGAAGAAGAATAGAAGGAGGATGAAGAAGAGCAGGAGGAGAAGGAGGAAGAAGAGGACGACAAAGAAGAAGAGCAAAGGAAGGAAGATAAGGAGGAAAAGGAGAAGAGGGAAAAGGAGGAGGAAGAGGAGTTAAGAGGTTAACCAACAACAAAAAACACGAAACAAAAAAAAGAACAAAAAAAGGGAACAAAAAAGAACACTCGAGCGGATTCGCATGTTAAGGTAATTAAGTGTATTACTTCGAAACCAGAGGAAATGCACAAAGTCGTCACGCCAATTTCACATTAATATCGTTTAACAGTTTCCAGCCTATTATTACAAGATCTGTTTCTCCCAGGATGATAGATATTACATCTCGCTGTTCTCCAGACGTCCATCACAGTGCCAGGCCCTCCCTTGGCACCCCCAGACACCTGATAGTTGGTAATTAAGGTGGTTCGAAATCCATGTTTCTTCGACCTGTCAACGTGGGGTTCTTGCTGTATGATATAGAGACGCGGCTTGGTGGGTTGGTGGCTTGGTGGCTTGGTGGGTTGGCGGGTTGGTGGGTTGGTGGGATCTAGACCTTTCCTTGGCGGTTTCTAGTGGTTCTTTTGTCTGTATGTATGTATGTTTGTCTGTCTCTGTCTCTGTCTCTTCTCTACCCTCTCTGTCTCTGTCTCTGTATGTCTCTGTCTGTCTCTTTCTCTTTATTTCTCTCTCTCTCTCTCTCTCTATCTATTTATCTTTATCTGTCTTTTCTTCAATATTTTTTCTTTCTGTTTCTTCTCTTCATCTTTCTCTTGTTTCTGACTTCCTTCTTTTATCCGCCCACATCCTTTTTCTGCCTTCTTCATTCTCTCTCTTCTCCTTTCCTCTTTCATTCTCTCCTCCTCTTCTCCTTTCTTGT
>NW_028234434.1:16954773-16961932 GCF_977035675.1 Penaeus japonicus
GGAGAGTTGGATAGGGAGGATGGTTAAGGATAGATGATTGATTTAGTGCATCACCCTTTCTTCTGCTTTCTCTTATTCATCTTAAACCTCTATCTATGCCTGTTCTTCTTCTCTTTCTTTTCCTTCCTCTTCTTCTTCTTCTTTATCTTCTCACCATTTCATTTAACCGTTTTTCCCTTTCTACTTCTTGACCTTATAATTATTTCCTATTTATACAAGACCATCATATATGTGTGTGTCTATGTGTATGCATACAAACACACACACACACATACACACACACACACACACACACACACACACACACACACACACACAATATATATATATACATATATATATATATATATATATTTATATATAATATATATATATATATATATATATATATATGTAATATTATATATATTTATATATATATATATATATATATATATATATATATATATATATATATATATATATATATAAATATATAAATACATATATATATACATATATATATATATATATAGATAGATATATAGTTTATATATTAATATATATATATATATATACATATATTATATATATAATATATATAATATAATATATATATATATATATATATATACATGTATATATATACATATATATATATACATATATATATATACATATAGATAGATAGATAGATAGATAGATAGATTTCATACTAATATAATTAATCCTTTAACACGGGACACCGAGACCACACACCTTTAATCCTTTCCCCAAATCCCCATAAAATTTCACGCAAAGATTTAATAACTAAATTAGAGAACTGTCACAGAAGCGCCTCGACTGACAGCTGACGGGTGCTTGACTGACAGCTGACGAGACAGGCCTGAGCTTCTGGGTCGACACGGGCGAACAGCAGTCATTTCACGGGTCACTTCATTAAGAAAACTTGTCTTAAGTGAGCATGAAAAATTAAGTTATGTTTGTATTTACTTTTTTTTTTATTTGGGGTTGGGAGGGGTAGGAGATGGGGGCGGGGGAGGGTTATTGTGATTGTATTTGTAATTGTATTGGGGATTTATTTAATGTGATGAATATTATGCTGATGGTGATAATGATGATGATGATAATGAATGTGATGGTGATGGTGAAGGTAAGGATAACATATAGAGCATAATTATGTTGATATTGATAGTAATGATAATGATGATAGTAAATGATAATAATAAAAAAGATAACAAGTATAATGCTGATGGTGGTGATGACAAGAATGATCTTAATATAATGTTAATAATGACGATGGTAATGATAAAAGCATTAAGAGATTAGATAAGAATATGTGACACAGTAATTCCACCACACAATATATACAAAATAGGTTTCACTCTAAACAAACACAAAACTACGCATATACACAAATAGACACACCTTCCTCCCTCCCATACATACATACATACAGTCACCCCCCATCCCCCTCCTTCTCCCCCCTCCTTCCTACTCCCTGTAGTGACCCTAAAAGCCCATAGGGAGTGAGTGACAGGGGGGAGGGGGGGCCGAGGTAGGACGGGGGAGGTACTGCGGATGAGTGACAAGACAAGCTGGTCAGTGGCAACATCTGCTGACGCGAAGGGGGGGGGAGGGGGGGGAGAGGAGGGGAAGGTAGAGGGAAAGGGGTATGGGAGTGGTTAGGTATGGGGTGGGGAGGAGGGGGAGGGGGGGGTAGAGGGGGAACCAAAGCCAGGTCACAGAACTCCCGCGAACAGGTCAGGTTACCACAGGAAGGTGTGGCGAGATAGGGATGGGGATACGGAGGTAGGGGGGAGGGGGAGGGGGGAAGAGGGTTTCAGAGGAAGAAAAGGAAGGAAGGAAGGGGAAAGGGGGGGAGGAGGGAGGGAAGGAGGAAGAAGCATAGATAGTTACAAGGGAAGGAAAGGGTTATGGAGGTTAGAGCAGGGTGACCTCCGGTGCCTTTTGACCTTTGACCTTATGAGGGACGATGGAGAGGTGGAAGGAGAAGAGGGGGGGGGGGGGGGGCCGGGCTGTAACAATGGGCTTCTTTGAAAGTTCCTGTACCCTAAAAAAAGGTAGTAGAAACTAAGATTCTTTTTCAAAAGTGAAGATGGTGGTTTGTGAAGAAAAGGTGCCCAAGACCACTGACAATGCATCAAATCACCAGCTAATCTAAATATAATAGCAATATATTAATTCCCCAGTTCATAAGTATATCAACAATGCATCAGATCCCCTGTTAATCTAAATATAATAACAATATATTAAATCGCCAGTTAACACGAGCATCTTAATATTACACCAAATCTCCACCTAATGTAAGTATGACAACAAAACATCATCAAAACCTCAGGTAAAATAATTTTGATAACAACACAGTAAATCACCAGTTAACAAGAGCATGTTAACAATACGTTGAATCACCAGTTGATACAAGCGTCATAACAATATCATAGTCAATAAAACTTAAAAAAAATAATCGATCGCATGACGAATATTTTTAGAAAGAAAGAAAAAAAATCTGTGCAAGGTACGTGCAATATCTCAACGTCTATGCAAAGGAATAGTAAAAATGATGCGAAGTTGATGGATCTAAAGTCGATATTGCAATAAAATGTGCAAGCTGTTACGACGTCGAGAGGAAAAAGAAAACAAGGTCTTGAGATAAACAAGAATGCTAAACCAAACACAGAGAGAATAAAAGTTATTTTTTAGATATAAAGGAGATTAAATATAACAGTACGATGATATATGTAAATGATAATGAAAAGAAACGCAGTAACACGATTATTTTAATAAATGATAAGGAAAATATGTAAAGTCACACGATCGTTTTTATAAACAATAAAACGAATAAACACTTTGTTATGATTACTTCTATGAATAGCCAGGAAAATAAACAATTGCGTGATAAATGTGTAAGTAAATCGTAAGCAATAAGCATAATAAACCTAATGATGCAACTGCACAGTAAGCAATAAACGTAATACAGATAGTGTGTCAACGTATATTAATATTTCACATAACAAGATTATCTTTATAAACAAGTAATAGCAAAGACATAAAATTTATAATGATACTTATAAGCTCACAGGAAGTAGTGTAATGTATATATATATATATAATATATATATATATATAATATATATATATATATATATATATATATATATATATATATATATATATACATTTATATATATGTATAACCATATATATTTATATATATATATTTATATATATATATATTTATATACATATAATATATATATTATATATATATATATATATATATATATATATATATATATAATATATATATATATATAATATATATATAATATATATATATAATATATATATATATATAATATATATATGTGTGTGTGTGTGTGTGTGGTATACATATAATATATACATGTATATATATATATATATATAATATATATATATATATATTATATATATAATATATATATATATATAAATATATAATATATATATTATATAATATAAATACATATATATATATATATATATATATATATATATATATATATATATATAATATATATACATATATATATATTTTTTTTTTTCAAGCGTAAATCACATGGTGTAATGAATGAAGTGTAAAGTAAAAAAAATAAGAAAATAAAAAATCGTAATTATGGTAGACCACAAAGTGTACTGTAATAAGTGTGCGATATAAACGAACGATACCATGGTAAAAGAAAATATAAGAGAATTTGTAACAAGTTTGATATAATAAATATTATTTTTAAAAATGTACCAGTAAAAAAAAAGAAGTATCAAGGGTAATAGTAGTAGTAGTAGTAGTGATAACAAACAACCAAATTATATTAGCAATCGAATAGGAAGCAGGTAATAATAGCAATACATACAATAAAAATAGCAAGATAACCATAACAATATGATAAAAAAAGAAGCAGTCGTAGATGTACAAGAAAAAAAAAGCAATAAAAGTAGCAGAAGTAGTAATCTGAGCATCAAGTAGCAGAAGCAGAACCAGCCAAGAGGTAGGAAGAGGAGGAGGAGGAGGAGGAGGAGGAGGAGGAGGAGGAGGAGCAGCAGCAGAGGGCCGAGTGAGGTGAACACAACAGCGGTATAGACAAAAGGCAATGGCCAATGCGACTTACTCCTGCTGCGAGGGAGGGAGGGAGGGAGGGAGGGAGGGATGGTGGTGGGGTTAGGATGGGGGGAGGGTCGGGGGGGAGGGATGTAGGGGTGAGGTGGGAGAGAGGTGGGGGTAGGAGGCTCAGATGGGATGGAGGAGGAAAGGGAGTTGCGATGGGGGAAAGGTGGGGTTGGGAGAGAAAGACATAAAGACAGAGGAGAGAAAGAGAGTGTGAGAGAGATAAAGACAAAGAGAAATAAAGAGAGATAAAGACAGAAAGCGAGAGAGAAAAATAGAGAGACGAAGCCAGAGAAATATATAGAGAGAGGAAGAGGAGTGAAAAAAAAAGGAAAACTCGAGACAAAACAGAACGAGAAAAAGGACAGTGAATTAAAAGAGGAAAAAAAGACGATAGATTAACCTTTTTACAAGCTATGCATTATATATCTATTATTCTATTTCCAACCTATTTATTCATTTACATAATGTCTAGCCTTCTTTGTGCATAGTGCAGAGTCATGTTCATGTGTACAGCCTCAGTCGCCGAGACGCCAGCACGAACAATATACATGTATACTTGAATAAAAGAATAGTCACTCATGTAATATAAAAAAGCTTCACACAAATGCAGAAAATCACACACAGAAAACGCTTTTATTTAACAAAAAGTTAAGGTATAGTAAACACGTATAGTACATTCAATAGGAAGAAAGTTTTACATAACAAGTATATAAACTCAAAAATAAATACACACAATTATTTTTCCATGCACACACACATGCAGACACACACATACACACACACATACACATACACATTTCCACGCCCACCCACCCATACTCACCCACGCACGGCCCACACGCATACACACACACGCACACGCATGCACTCACGCACTCAGGCACTCCCAGGCACCCGGAATCGATACCTGGCTCTCAGCTTCCCCGTTCTGTTTTAATCCACGCCCCAAATAATTAATTAGGAGATGTACCTTTAATTAGATCCCTGGAGGACGCGATAGTATACTCCCAGGCATCCTTCTTGTTTCTTTCTTTCTCTCTCTCTCTCTCTCTCTCTCTCTCTCTCTCTCTCTCTCTCTCTCTCTCTCTCTCTCTCTCTCTCTCTCTCTCTGTTTTTTTCTCTCTTTCATTCTCTCACTCCCCCAATCTCTTTCTCCACTCTTCTCTCTCCCTTCACCCCATCCCCATCTTCCTCTCCCTCTCTCTCTCTCTCTCTCTCTCTCTCTCTCTCTCTCTCTCTCTCTCTCTCTCTCTCTCTCTTTTCTTTCTCTCTCCCTCATTATCTCACTTCCCCAATCTCTTTCTCCACTCTTCTCTCTCCTCTCACCCCATCCCCATCTTCCTCTTCCCCCCCCCCCCCTCTCTCTCTCTCTCTCTCTCTCTCTCTCTCTCTCTCTCTCTCTCTCTCTCTCTCTCTCTCTCTCTCTCTCTCTCTCTCTCTCTCTCTCTCTCTCTTTTTGGACAACTGGAGAACTTGGCTGTTGGGTTGGGCTTGTTTTGAAATCGTTATGTTTTTTGTTTTTTTTCCTTTTCTTTTCTTTTGTCCTGATTTTTCTTTTCACTTTCTCTTTCTATTTCTATTTTTCTTGTTCTTCTCTGTCTTCGTCTTCGCCTTCGTCTTCTTCGTCTTCATCTTTTTCGTCTTCCTTTTATTTTTACTCTTTTTTTTTCGATTTTATCTTCTCGTCCTTTTCCTATTTTTCTTCGTTTTGATACTTCATCGAATAATCCGAATAACAACATTTCCAAAACAACAAACACCTATCCATATTCCCATCCCTTATAGATTTAGTAATACACCAAATTCACAATCAGAAGAATTTATTTTTCTATTTTTTTCTTTTATTTTTTATCATTTTTTTTATTTTTATTTTTTAATTCTTTTCTATTATTTATAATTTATTATTTTAATTATTACATTTATTTATTTCCCTCTTTAATACACAATACCTTATCCACCAATACATCCAGAATCTATCCACACATTAATTCATACATACATACAAGGACACACACACACATACGTCATAACATACACAACAAACGACACACATACCCGTTTGAAAGCTTCAATATCTCCGACGTTTTGTTTGAGTGTGTGTTTTGTTGGAGTTTGTGTTTTTTTGTGTGCGTGTGTGGTGTTATGTTCTTTAGTTGTGTTTCCTATCCCTCCTTCCTGCGACTTCCGCATGAAAGAAAGAAAAGGCCAAAAGGAGAGGAAGACAATACTGAAACTACACCGGAGTCATCGACTAAGCGGATCCAGGCCATGTTGTCACCGGGCAGGGGCTAACATGCCTGTGTTTACATACTCGCTGTTTGTGGTGTTGATTACATAACGGGCCCCCACTGGGACGGCCGGACCGCTAGGGGAGGGGTGGGGAGGGGAGGGAGGGAGGGAGGGAGAGGGGGGGAGGGGGGGAGGGAGGGAGAAAGAGCGAGAGAGAGGGAAAGAGAGAGAGAGGGGGTGGGGAAGGCAGGAGGGATATATAGAGGAAATGGAAGGATGAGAGAGAAGAAGAGTGAGAAATGAGATTGGGGATGAAGAATGAAGAAGACAAAAACCAGAGAAAAAAGAGAAAGAGAGAGAAGAGAGAAGGAGAGAGAGAGAAAGAGAGAAGAGAGAGAGAAGAAAGAGGAGAGATGAGAGAAGAGAGAAGAAGAAGATCAGAACTCCGTAATCTCCCTTATACCCCCTAAGAGATGAATATAGAAAATTGAATTGTCATAAGAGTTTTTGGATAAGACAATTTTTGCGGGGGGGAGGAGGGGGTACAGAGGGAACGAAGACGGAGAGCGAAAAGCAAAAATGCAAAAAAAACCCGAAAAAAATTTTCGAAAAAAAAGGGATGGAAGAAGGGGGGGCAAATTCCGGGTTGTGAAGGTTTATTTAAGGAAATTTTGGGAATAGTAAAAGAGAGATAAGTAAAAATAGAGGACGGAGGCTATGCGCCCGGAGAGAGAGGAAAAGAGAGAGAGGAGAGAGGGGGGGAGGAGGGGAGAGAGAGGAGAG
>NW_028234434.1:16979532-16987032 GCF_977035675.1 Penaeus japonicus
TAATATTATCATTGCTATCATTATTACTTTAATCACTACTATTACTATTGTTATTATTATCATTACTTTATTATCATTATTATTATTATTATTATTATTATTATTATTATTATTATTGTTATTATTATTATTATTATTATTATTATCATCATTATTATTATCATCATTATTATTACTATTATTATTATCTTAACATCATCATAGTTATTACATATTTTCTATATTTACTGTTGTTGTTCTTAGCACAATTAGTATTAGCATTAGCATCATTTTTATTAGCATTGTTATTAGCATTATTATCATTGTCATCAGAAGCATTATCACTACTACTATAATTATCAATATCAACATCAGTATAATTACGATTGCTATCATCTATTATTGTTATTATCATTATTATTAGTTGCCTATTACTATTATCATTATCATTTACATCATCATCATCACCATAAATACTCATTATTATCATTACTATCATTGATATGTATTCTATAAATCAATATATTACTACAATCTTTATTGATAAGCAAAAGTTTCGTAATCAATTATCGTTATAATATCTTATCTCTGCTATTGTTATTAGTTCTTTAAGTAGGATTATGCTAATAGTATTATCATTGTATTGCTTGTACTTATATCATGTGTTTTTTTTTTTTATTGATATTTTTATTATCATTATCATGATTATTATTATTGTTTTTATTTT
Organism: Penaeus japonicus; assembly: GCF_977035675.1. Taxonomy (NCBI): domain Eukaryota; kingdom Metazoa; phylum Arthropoda; class Malacostraca; order Decapoda; family Penaeidae; genus Penaeus; species Penaeus japonicus. Next base: position 16,980,239 of record NW_028234434.1, read on the forward strand.
TGTTGGTGTTGTTATTTAGGTTTTCATCGTCATTTTTATTTTATTATTATTATTATCATTATTATTATTATTATTATTATTATTATTATTATTATTATTATTATTATTATTATTATTGTTTTACTATTACTGCTACTATTTTAATTATTATCATCCTTATAATTATTATCATTATTATTATTACTCCGATCACCGTTGTTGTTCTTATCATTATCATTAAGAACATTATTATTATCATTGTTGCTGCTGTTGTTATTGTTAGCATTATAATCATCATTAGCAACAATGCTATTGTCATTATTATTGTTATTATCGCTATTTTTATTACCAAAATTATCATCATCATCATTATCACTATTATTATCATCATAATCAGTATCATCATTTAAAACAAAATTATCAATGTTATTTTTATTTACATGATTATTGTTATCGTCATGATCGTTATTATTATTATCATTTTCATTATCATATTATCAGAATCTCTATAATTCTCATTACATCGAAAAATATAATGAAGTCTGATAGGAATACGAATATTATTAAAAGAGTAAATATAATTATGATAGAAATCTGTCGATAAAGTAAATCGCGTAAGCAATATTTTTTCTAATATATTATATATTTTGATAATGATAATGATGATGATAATTATTGTGAAAATAATGATAGTAAGACTAACTGTAATAGTAATAAGAATAATAACAATGATAATGATGGTATTAGAAATTATAATGATAATGATTATAACAATAATGATAATGATAATGATGATGATAATAATAACATTGACAATAGTAATGATAATGATAATGATGAAAATAATGATAATGATGATAATAAGATTGATAATGATTAAGATAATAATAACAATAATAATTATACATAATTGTTTGTAAGATACTTTTGTAGAAACACATCGCTCAGACAGTAAGCTTGTTTATTATGCTTATAATTATGCGTGTTAGAATTATCCACACTAAATCAAAGATAATTGTTACGAAAAAAAAAGCTTGTCACATCGTCGAAAATCTTTCTTTTTTTTTCTAGTCAGATTTTTTTTTCACAGCCAAAATGTCAAGGAAAATTAAAAATTATATTAACAATGGTAACAACAATATTAATGATAATAATGATAATGATAATGATATTAATGATACTAATAATATCAATAATGATAATACTAATGATATCAATAATGATAATACTAATAATCTTGATACTGATAATGATAACAATTATGTTGATCATGATGATAATGTTGTAATGATAATCTTAATTATATGAATAACTGTAATAGTAATAATAACAACAACAACAATAATAACACTAATGATAATGATAATAACAATAATAATGATAATGATAATGATATGTAATGATAATGATAATGATAATGATAATGATAATGATAATGATGATAATGATAATGATAATGATAATGATAATGATAATGATAATGATAATGATAATGATAATGATAATGATAATGATAATGATAATGATAATGATAATGATAATGATAATGATAATGATAATGATAATGATAATGATAATGATAATGATAATGATAATGATAATGATGATAATGATAATGATAATGATAATGATAATGATGATAATGATAATGATAATAATGATAATGATGATAATGATAATGATAATGATGATAATGATAACAATTATGTTGATCATGATGATAATTATTGAATTTTATTTTGTTTGGTGTTGTTATTTAGGTTTTCATCGTCATTTTTATTTTATTATTATCATCATCATCATTATAATTATCATTATCATTATCATAATTATCATTATGATTATCATCATCATTATCATTATCATTATCATTATCATTATTATTATCATTATCATTATCATTATCATTATCATTATCGTTATCGTTATCATTATCATTATCATTATCATTATCATTATCATTATCATTACCATTATCATTATCATTATCATTATCATTATCATTATCATTATCATTATCATTATCATTATCATTATCATTATCATTATCGCTATCATTAGCATTATCATTGTCATTATCATTATCATTATCATTATCTTTTTCAATATCATTATCATTATCATTACCATTACCATTATCATTATCATTATCATTATCATTATCATTATCATTATCATATCAATTCATCATTACTAGTTCCAATTATAAATTTTATCATTATCATTACTATTTCCATTATAAATTATTATTATTATTATTATTATCATTATTATTATTATCATTATCATTATCATTATTGTTATCATTATTATTATCTTTTATTATTATTATTATCATCATTATTATTATCATTATTATCATTATCATTATCATTATTATCATTACTATTATTATTATTATTATCATTATTATTTCCATTGTTGCTGTTGTTGTTACTATGATTATCATTAATATTATTATCATTAATATCCTCGTTATTCTTATTATCAAATCTATCATTGTTTTTTTTATCATTACTAATATAATCAAAATTACTATTATCATTCTCATCATCGTTAGAATTATTATTATTGTCATTATTATTATTATTGTTGTTATTATTATTATTATCATAATTATTATTATTATTATTATCATTATAATTATTATTATCATTATTATTATTATTATTATTATCATTATTATTGTTATTGTTATTACTATTGTTATTATTATTATCATTGTTATTAGTATTATTATTGTTATGATTATCATTATCATTAATACTATTATTGTTGGTATTATCGTTATCATTATTGTTATTTTTATAACTATCATTATTATTATCCTCATCGAATTAGTGTGATTTTCTTTTGAGTATTTTTTTACTTATGATTAAATCTTGTGATTATATGAGAGTAATTTATTTATATCTCTTTTTTTTTTGACGTGTCAGTAGCTTCGTGTTTGTCGTATGCAAATCCAGCTGCGATTTTAAGTTAAACGCGTGTGATGAATATATAATATCCCACCCATATATATTTGTATGGGATACCGAGAGAGGATGGATGAAAAACGCCCATAAATGCATAATCGCCATATTTCCTTACACTTTCTCCATAAAGATATACCATGAAAAGCGAACCCATAAAATCAGCATGTTAAGTAATGCATAATATCCAAATAACCCTGTTCTCTCTAGATCATTAAGTAAGACGACAAAAACTCGATAGCACTGCGGTCTCTCCCTCACGCACACGCGCACTCGGCCCGCCGCTACAGTCGACTTCTCTCGCCCGATCTTACGAGCGCCGCCGCTGTCGCCGCCGCCACCGCCGCCACCGCCGCTACCACCGCAGCCGCGACCGCTACCACCGCTACCCTGCATACGTATTTCTTGTATTTTCTACAAATGGCGGTGTTACGTTATGCATATTTAGAGCTTCGTTTTTTTAAATTAGATTTAAACTATCGCGTAATATATATATATATATATATATATATATATATATATATATATATATATATATATATATATATATATAATATATATAATATTATATAGTTATTATATATATATATATTTATATATATTTTTTTACTGATGTGTCTACGAGATTTTTTTTTTGTTGTATCGTAGAGATTATTCCGATGGTACCGCTAGGGTAGAGAGAGAAACGGGTATCGGGTGTGGTAGGGGGGGAAGGGGGGAAAGGGAGAAGGGGGGAAGGGGAAGAAGATAGAGGGGCAGTGTTGACGCTTCAAGTTCGAATGCCTTGCAAGAAGTATCCATTTATCCTCAAGGAGGGAGGTAGATCTTTCATTCGCACGGGTTGTGTGTGCAATTGTGTGTGCACTCGAGGAAGACTGCTGCATGGATCGACTTTGTGCGCCAAGCGGAAGGAGACATTTTATCCATTCCATTATCTCTTTGAGTTTATTTGTCATATGTCTTTGATTAATCTATTGCGCACGTATCCCTTTTCTCGGCTACCTACAAAGAGAAAAGAGATCGAACAATTACTTTCAACAGGAAGGAAGATACGAGCGAACGAGCGTGACCGCGTTCGAGTAACTGCTTATAGAGAGAGAGAGAGAGAGAGAGAGAGAGAGAGAGAGAGAGAGAGAGAGAGAGAGAGAGAGAGAGAGAGAGAGAGAGAGAGAGAGAGAGAGAGAGAGAGAGAGAGAACTTCCTATAATTGTTTGCTTATCTGCTTATCTGGATGATCTTACAAGTCAGAGGATAATCGGCTTGCTTATCTAAGAACTGGATGACGATTTTGGATATCGATTTGAGAGGATATCGTTTGCTTGTGTCTGGATTGCATGACGATTTCAAAGGCCCTTAGGATATTCTGCTTGGTTATCCTTGTGCTGGATGATGGTTACGAGGGCATGAGGGTAACCTATTAGCTAATGAAGAAGGTGGATGAGGATTATCTGGGTATAAGGATAATGATTTGCTTATTAGTTGGATCAGGATTTAGAAGATATGAGGATAATCCTGTCTTTTTATATATGTGGGTTGGATGATGATGCTTCTGATGGATTACGGACACCCTTTGTGGATACGATAACAATATTAGCGGATCCAAGAGTAATCCATCTTTGCAGTTACGCGTTGGATAACAATAACAAAGGTTCTGTGGATGCTCTATCTCCTCGTCCTATAGGCATGGACCCTGATTACACGGCTCTACGGTTTCTTCTCCCCTCTGCGGGTTAGAGCGGCCGGTTAGACGCGGATTCATTTGCATTTCTGAGGTCGACCGGTTGGAGGTAATGACGTAATTGCTGGCGGAGACAATTTTCTGATTAGCCTTCGACCACAAGGCGAGGAACCTGGAATAGGTGGTATGGTAATGAGATCTTTACTTGCCCCTCGCCGCCCCCCGCCCGCTGCCGCCCCCGCCCCCCTTTGCCCCCCCTCCCGCTGCTTGCCGCCCCCCCCGCCCCGTGCGCCCTGCCCCACCTTTCCTTGCCTTGCGGCCGCTTGCCCGCCCCTTCCGTGCCCCCTCCTCCTCCTCTTCTTCTTCTTCTTTTTCTTCTTCTTTTTCTTCTTCCTCTTCTACCTACTGTTCTTTATTCCTTTTCCTTATTCTCCTTTTCTTTTTCCTCTTCCTTTTCCTCTTTCTTCTCTCCTTCTCTTCCTCCTTCTCTTTTTCCTCCTTCCCTTCCTCTTTTCGTCCTCTTCCTCTCTTTCCTTCTTTTCTTTCCCTTTGCACTTTTTTTTCTTTTCTTCTCTTTAATTTTTCCATTTCCCTGTCGCTTCCTTTCTGCTCTCTTCCTTACCCTCACCCTTCATTCTCCTCTCCTTCCCTCTTACACCCTCATCCTTCCCCTTCCCTCCTCCTACCCTCTTCCCTTATTCCCTTTCCCTTTCACCTCTCCCACCCCTTCCTCCTCTTCCTCCTCTTCCTTTTCCCTTTTGCTTCCTTAATTTATATATAATTCTTTATTGTGAATTTTATATTAAGGATATTTTAAATTCGGATGATAGTGGGGGGGGGGGGTTATTAAATATTGATATTTGTGATATATATTATAATTGGATAATATTAAACATTATGTGTTATAGAGTAGTGGAGTTTTTTTTTTTATTTTTTAGGATTTGTTTTGTGTTTGAAGATGACAAAAATTATTCTAATATTTTTTGAAAAATAATTTATTAGCATGGTTGTAATATGTTTTGTTTTTGAGATTTAGTTGTTGTATATTTGGAGTTTGTGGCTTTGTTGGTGGGGATAAATAAAATTGTTTATAAAATTTTTTGATTAGTCGATATTATGTTGTTTATGTTTTTTTTAATTAGATTTTTTTTTAGTGATGATTTTTTAAAATTTTTTAATGTATTGTTAATATTTTATTATTATTTTATATTATTTATTATTTTTATTTTTTAGTTATTTTTTTTTTTTATGTATTTTTCTATTATAAAAAAAATGGGATATTTTATTTTTTTATATTTATTAAAATTTTTTGATTTAGTTAAGTTATTTTTCTATTTTTTATTTTTTATTATAATTGTTTTTTTTTTTTATTATTTTATATTTAATTTCTTTATTATTAAGTGAGTAAAACCCAAAAATTTGGGAGTTTATTGAATAATATTAAATTTGTATTGTGGGATGTAATTTAATTTTAATAATATATTATGTAGAATATATTAAAATATTTTTTTATATTTTAGTTTTTTATATTGTTTAATTTATTCTCCCACCCCTATCCCCCCCCCCCTTGACGTCAACCACCGCTTGTAGAATTCAGAACCACCTTATTACAGTTACTCTTGAAGTTTGACTCTAACTTCTCTCTTGGTAATAATTCGGTAATGTATTCTTCGTTGAAAAAAAATGTGAATAGGGAAATGCATGATAAAAAAAAAAGTTTCTCTACAGGTATAATTATTCAACTATTTATTAACAGTTTGCTATTTATTTATACATCTGTGTATTAATCTATCTAATCACGTTTTTGAAATGAAAATACTCATTTTTTGTCTCATTTTAATTTCCTACAAGATGTTATTTTCACTCGAGGAAAAAAAAAAACAAGACAGTTATATTAAGCTTAGTTAAATACACCGTTGCGTGATTGCAAAAACAATCCTGTTTTTTTCTGTTCGTTGAATACGATTCCACGTGTTATTTGCATTTTCTGTATTGCAATTATTTTGTTTGTGTTGTAAATGAGTGTTGAGTGACGGATTTTATTATATTTCTTTACGGTTTTATGATAATTTTCAGTTGTTTTTTGTTATTATTCCTATTATTATTATTCATTTTATCTTCTTCTTCCTCTTCTTCTTGTATCTTTGATTTTTCTCTTTTGCTTC
>NW_028234434.1:16992032-16999532 GCF_977035675.1 Penaeus japonicus
TTCTCTTCCCTCGGATTTGATTTTTTCTTTTTAAAGCTAGAAAGGAGATGGGCGTATGAATTTTCTCTCCAAATATCAAAATCTTTCCCGACTTCAAAGCGAGCGAAGGTGTTTCGAAGCAGCATAACGAGAGATAAAGATAAATAGATGGGTATATATATATATATATATAGAGAGAGAGAGAGAGAGAGAGAGAGAGAGAGAGAGAGAGAGAGAGAGAGAGAGAGAGAGAGAGAGAGAGAGAGAGAGAGAGAGAGAGAGAGAGAGAGAGAGAGAGAGAGAGAGAGAGAGAGAGAGAGAGAGAGATAAAGAGAGAGAGAGAGAGAGAAAGAGAGAAGGAGAGATAGATAGATAGAGAGAGAAAGATAGAGAGAGAGGCCCAGAAAGAGAGAAAGAGAAAGAGAGAGAGAGAAAGAAAGAAAGACAGAGAAAGAGACAGAAAAAGAGAAAGAGGGAAGGATCCCAGAGACAGAGACATAGAGAGAGAGAGAGAGAAAGAGAGAGAGCGAGCGACCCGCCGGGTGACGATTCAAGATGGTGGCAGGACTGTGACAGGGGTGAGTGCCGGAGTCATTAATCACCCCTGATAGCGGGTTCTTTTGATGCCTCATCTCCCCAGGAACATGCACGGGAGAAGGAGAGGAAGGCGTGAGTGGCGTGCAAGCATAGAGCGATGGGTAGGGGTAGGGGGGTAGAGACAGGGATAGGGGGAGAGGGGGATGCTGGCAGGTAAATGCTTGTGGTGTTCTTGAATCTGTGGATCTTATCTCATCGCGTTGCATTGGCAATCCCAGGAGACGTGTATTAGGAGGGGATTAAGAGAGAAAGATATACGTGATGACTCGAGACAAGGATTTATTTGTGTTTATTCTCGGTTGATCTTGATTATTCTTAGATTATCGTTTTTGTGTTGCTGTTGTTTTATCTTTTTTTTCTTTCTCTCTCTCTTTCTTTTTCTCTTTATCTATCTCTCTCTCTCTTTCTCTCGTCCGTCTCCATCTGATGAAGTAAACGTCTACAAGTCGACAGATCTCCTCAAACTCGAAACATACCCTCTACATTACCACCATATAAACTCAATAATCTCTCTCTCTCTCCTTCTCTCTCCTCCACTCACTCTCTCTCTCTCTCTCTCTCTCTCACTACAATATAAAACATGGTCGACGCAAACCGTCGAATCTCTCTCTCTCTCTCGCTCTCTTTCTACTCTCTCTCCTCTTTCTCGCATTCCTTTTTACTCAATATCTATACTCTTTCTTTTGTAACTCTCTCTCTCTTGCTCCTCTCTCTTTCTCTCAAAAATCTCATCTCTCGTCTCTCTCTCTCTCAGGATCTGCGTAAGATAGAACAACTAGATACAAAGGATCTAACCATCAAAATCATACAAAACGAGAAAACAAATCAAACAGAGACGAGAGAGGCTTAGCGCGTGCCAGACTATCAATGTCTCAGAGAAAGGTTCTCTCTCTCTCTCTCTCTCTCTCCTCTCTCACCATTTGTCAGATGTAAGAAAGAGTGAATATCACTTAGTCGCAGGTGATATATTGCACTTTGTGAGAAGCTAAACTTAAATGTTAAAACTTGAATCGAGTCAGCCATTCCCACTCAAGTGGCCGCCGCTCCTCATCAAAGCCACATCCACTCAAATCACATATCTACTTTTAGTATTGTTTCTTCAACACTTAAATTTAACCTTTAATTGTTAAACTCGATCCATAATTGTTAAACTCAATCCATAATTGTTAAACTTAACCCATGATTGTTAAACTCGATCCATAATTGTTAAACTCAACCCACAACTGTTAAACGAAATCCAGTACTGTTAAACTCAACCCATAATTGTTAAACTCAACCCATAATTGTTAAACTCAACCCATAATTGTTAAACTCAACCCATAATTGTTAAACTCAACCCATAATTGTTAAACGCAATCCATAATCATTAAACTCAATCCATAAGATACGAATAAAAGACGAAAATAAATCAAAAGACCCTCAACAATCATGCAAATATAAATACCACTCAAACACAATATAAACTCCCTCATCCCAAAAAAAAACTCAACCTCCCAGTTCAAGAAAAAAAAATTGCAAAAAGTCAGAAAATAAGCTAAAGAACACACTACAAGAGCACAGCGAAGAAAAAAAAACTCAAAAAAAAAGAGTAAATTGCAAAAAAAAAAAAAAAAAAAAAAACGATAAAACTCAAAAAGAAAAATAGCAGACAAAACCACTAAATGAAAACAACTCACCATCACGAGAAGCAAACAGTACATCAAGAGAACTCAAAAGGAAACACTCTAGAAGCAGCAAGACTCAAATGAAGCCATGAAGGTTATGCGTCTGATCACTGAATATCCGATCTTCTGCTTCTATTTTGTCCTTCCGCCTTGCATTGCACATAATGCATCATGATTAATCAGAACCCCCTTGCAAGAATCGTTCAACGTGACATGAAGTCCATGTTGCACAGCCTCTCGTGTGCAATACAGGTCGTCCAAAATATTGCAAGAAGTCTTGATCATTTTTCAAGAATTTCGACACTCTGCTTATGTGTCTGTCTTGTGCTTGCTTGTCTCTCTTGTCTGATTCAATCATTTCCTTCATTTTCCGAAGTCAGGGATTCTTGGCGTCCTGGTAATTAGGATCATTTATAATTCCTCTTTTCTCTGTTTTGGGAATCTTTGGTGTTCGTTTTCTCTATATGTCTGTCTGTCTGTGTTTCTTTCTTTTTTTCCTTTCTTTCTTTCTCTCTTTCTCTGTCTCTCTGTTTGTCTGTCTCTCAAAATCTCTTTTTCTCTCTCTCATACTCTCTCTCTCTCTCTCTTTCTATCTATCTATCTATCTATCTATCTTTTTTATCTATCTATCTCTCCCTCTCTCTCTCTCTCTCTTCTTTCCCTCCCACTCCTCTCCCTTCCTTCCTTCCTTCCTTCGTACCCGCTCCTCTCCCTCACTCCCTTATATCCAACCCATCCATCCCATAGACTTCTTCGACGCGCCTTCCAAAAAGTCACACGAATCCATCCGTCCCCCAGTCTTTGCAACATTTCAACATTCATCACTTCGCAAATAAGTATCCATTCCGAAAGTCAAAATACGACCGGCTAATTGTCCCTGAGCCATGATTAATGACTAGGTCAGCATCCACTGTCGCTTCCCTCTGCCATAGACCACTTCGCTTCCTACTCATCCACTGTCGATTCTTCGCTCCCACGCCCCTGCCAATTCCCACTGTCGCTCCTGCCAAGCCTCGTGAAGGGGGGCGAGAGACACCCGCTGAGGGGGGAGTAGGGGGGTGGGAGGGAGAGAGGGAGAGGGGGAGGTAGGGGGGAAAGGGAGGGAGAGTGGGAGGGGAGGGGGGGGGGGAAGAGAGTGATAGGGGTGGGGGGCGTTGGAAGGGGGACATGGGGAGAGACAGGGAAAGGGATACCAGGAGAGAGCGAGAGGGAAGGAGAGGGAGAAGGGAGGGTTAGGGAGAAGGGGAGAGGAGGCTGGCTTGCAAGGGAGCATCAGCGCCCCCTCCCCACCCTACTCCTTCCCTTCCACCCTATCCCCTCCCCCTCCCCCCTTCAAGAGCGTGGGTGGCCTCATCGACTTGATGGTGTGACTCGAGAGAAGGAGGAGCTTGCACTCTTTCAGACGACCCTCCGTGGCGCTACGTGGGTCCCGCTTTTGCTCTTTGGGGTTGGGGGGAGGGGGGGGTAGAGGTGGGTTTTTATGGTTGTTTCTTTCTCTTTTAGTTGTGTCTCTGTTTGTCTGTCTGTCTTTGTGCTTCTTTATCAACCTTTTGCGGTCTCTTGGTCTGCTTCTCTCTCTTTATTCTCTCTCTCTCTCTCTCTCTCTCTCTCTCTCTCTCTCTCTCTCTCTCTCTCTCTCTCTCTCTCTCTCTCTCTCTCTCTCTCGCTCGCTCGCTCTTTCTCTCTTTATTTCTTAAAATACGAATATGTTCTTACGTAGTATAAACTTGTAGCGTATAGATATGTGTGTATATATATATATATATATATATATATATATATATATATATATATATATATATATATATATATATATATATATATATATATATATATGAATATATGTATATCTATCTACATGTATCCACACAAACACACACATCATTATATCTGTGTGTGTTCAGTTCCGAAAAAAAAAATGTATACACATGTGTGTTAAGAGCCCTCCATGTTTACATATGTTTACACCCCTTATACAAGTTGCAGAAAATCCAAACAACTAGAAATCTCGTCGACGCGATGATGTTTATGATGCAATTACCCCCCAGACTAATCCCATCCTGTAATTACGACTGCTTGTTTGACCTGCTCTCTGCCTCAGTTTGGAGGCTGGGATGTTGCCCTTTGAATGTTGAATAGGTGTTCTTGTTTCTCGATCTGCCATCTCTGTTCCTTTTCTTTTTTTTCTCTGTCTTTCTCTCTCTCTCTCTCTCTCTCTCTCTCTCTCTCTCTCTCTCTCTCTCTCTCTCTCTCTCTCTCTCTCTCTCTCTCTCTCTCTCTCTCTCTCTCTCTCTCTCTCTCTCTCTCTCTGTCCCTCTCTTTCTCTCTCTCTCTCTCTCTCTCTCTCTCTCTCTCTCATATACACATCACACAGTATCCCTTTCTTTCTTGTTCATACCACTTTCTCCTTCTCTCTCTCTCTCTCTCTCTCTCTCTCTCTCTCTCTCTCTCTCTCTCTCTCTCTCTCTCTCTCTCTCTCTCTCTCTCACTCAGGTATGTAAATCAGACTGCGTATCAGATCGTAGTCTCCATTGACGCTCTGACAGGAGGCAAACACGAGAGAGGCTGAACAAACAAACAAACAAATTGGCCCCACAAACAAAAAAATAATAATTTTGACTACAGAGTCTCCACATTATGAAGACCTTGACTGCATTCCCCTTTATGGGTTTATCACACGTTTGAGGGGGGGAGGGGGAAGGGGCAGGAGGGGGGGAGTTGCAATTGCTGTTAGCTCGTTCTCCCTTCATTGTTTTGTGTCGTGGGTACCTTTTTTTATGTGGTAGATGGACTGTAATATTTCTCTTGGTTCTGAGGATGTGGTATGTGGTTTAGTGAAAACATTCGGCGACATGATATATTTTTTTGTTGGTGGTGTTGCTGGTGGTGTTGCTGGTGGTGTTGTTGTTGTTGGTTTTGTTGTTGGTGTTGTTGTTGTTGAGAAATGTTATACTAATGGTGTTGATTTGGCATTTTTTTTTCTTTTTTTTTCAGGGAGTAAGCGAATTATCATATATAAACAATGAGAGAGATTAACAGAAGAAGGAGAAGGAGTGGCTGTCGTGCAAGGTTTTGGAAGCTTAGATACGAGATAATGGGGCAAAAAGGAGATAAAAGAAAATTAAGAAGAGGAGGAGGATCTGTTGGTTTTGGAAGCTTGGACAAGAAAGAGAAAATTAAGAATGGGAGAAGAAAGAAATTGAGGAAATTTAGAGGAAGGGAATAAAGGGGGGAAAAAAATGAAAGAAAATTAATAAAAGAAATTTGTAAAAGAAAGACAGAATGGATAAAGAAGAGAAGGAAAAGGAGAAACAAAAAAAGTGAAAAAATATCTTTAAAAAGAAGCAAACAATATAAAAGCGGGATTATATATATATAAAAAGAGAGAGATCGAAAAAAGGAAGACAAAAACAAAGAAAAATCAGAGAGAACAGAAAGAGAAAAAGACAAAGACACCAAACAGAACGAAAGGGGCGAAAAGCAACAGCTGCGCAAATGCACACTGCAGGTTTAGGGAAGCTTCGCAACTAACTCGCCGGTGTTGGAAAAGCGAGGCAGGAATGCATGCGTCCTTGACTGCCCGTTGGTGCCGCTCTGCCGCTAAACTCTCAACCGAATGTCCTTCTTTAGCCTTCTTATCAATCTTGAAATATGTATTCCTTCTCTCAGACTAATCTCTGACAATATCTTTACGTCGGGAAAATGTCTGACTTGCTCTACGGCCGCGGCAAGATCGGCGGAGCAAAGGCTATTGGCAACAGCGTACGTCTCTGCAGAGCTGGGCGGGGTTTGCAAACCTCAAAAAATAAGTTCCCTCCTCTCGACCCCCCCCTCCTCCTCCTCCTCCTCCTCCTCCTCCTCCTCCTCCTCTTCTTCCTCCTCCTCCTCCTCCTCCTCCTCCTCTTCCCTCTTCCCTCTTCTTCTTCTTCTTCTTCCTCCTCCTCCTCCTCCCCCTTCTCCTCCTCCTCCTCCTGCTCCTCCTCCTCCTGCTCCTCTTCCCTCCTCCTCCTCTTCTTTCTCCTCCTCCTCCTCCTCCTCCTCTTCCCTCCTCCTCCTCTTCCCTCCTCCCTCCCCTCCCCCCCGACACTCAACCAGTCTACCTTCTTCACCGTTATCATGGGTGTTGGTTATCCTACCCCATTTTAGAATTAGATTTATGTTTTAATTGGATTTATTTATCGTTGGGATTTCCGTAGTCAGCTGATGTAAATTCGATTTGTGAGTCTGTGATTGGATGAACTGATAACTGACTCAGGTTAATCTACATTTGATAGTTTAGTGTTATGATTTTTTTGTCTCTGCACAACAGGGTTTTTATTACTGTTGTTGTTACTATCATCATTATGATAGTTGTATAAGGATTAATATTTTAGTTATCATTATTAGTTTTATGATTATCATTATCATTATTATTATTATCATTTTTATAATTATTGTTATTATCATTATTATCATTATTATAATTATTAGTATCATTACTATAATTATTTACATTATCATTATTATTATTATCATTATTAGTATCATTATCATTATCATTATTATGACGATTATCATTATCATATCATCATCATTTTATAATCATCCTCATCCCCATCCTCATTAAAAACAACATCCAAAACCATACAAAAAAAGTCCCAAAATATAACCCAAGAAATTCAAACTGATTAACTAACCCTCATCATTAACCCTTCATTGACACAAAACACACACACGCCATCTTCAAGCCCTTCAAGAATATCCTGAAGACAAAATGCACTTCCTTTCCGAGAACAAGAAGACGCAGAAGAAGAAAAAAAAATGGAGGTCGTCATATACTGAAATATTCATGACAAATCAATGCTAGTGAATCGTACCTTTGCCGTTGTGTTGTCTGCCGTTGTGTGTGATTCGTCTTGGTCTACTAGCAGCGGAGACGAAGCTAGTTCTGTTGCGGTGTCGTTGGCTATTCATTTGTTTTTTCGGGAGAGGATTGAATGTTTGTTTTGTTTTGGGTTCGGTTTCTTTCTTTTTTTTTCTCTCTCTCTCCTTTTCTTTCTTTTTTTCTTTCTTTCGTTCTCTTTCTCTCTCTCTTGTTTTTTTTTTTCTCTTTCTATCTCCCTCTCTTGATTTTTCTGCCTCTGTCTGTCTCTGTCTGTCTCTGTCTCTAACTCTCTCTCTGTCTCTCTCTCTCTCTCTCTCTCTCTCTCTCTCTCTCTCTCTCTCTCTCTCTCTCTCTCTCTCTCTCTCTCTCTCTCTCTCTCTCTCTCTCTCTCTCTTT
>NW_028234434.1:17007032-17009532 GCF_977035675.1 Penaeus japonicus
TTCTCTCTCTCTCTCTCTCTCTCTCTCTCTCTTCCTCTTCTCTCTCTCTCTTCCTCTCTCTCTCTCTCCTCTCTCTCTCTCTCTCTCCTCTCTCTCTCTCTCTCTCTCTCTCTCTCTCTCTCTCTCTCTCTCTCTCTCTCTCTCTCTCTCTCTCTCTCTCTCTCTCTCTCTCTCTCTCTCTCTCTCCCTCTCTATCATTCGCCTCACTTGTCACGTCTGCACGAACTGCACTTCATGAATCCGGTATTCCAAGTATCACATATTATCATTTTCATTTATATTTTAATATCATTTTTTATCTTTAAATAATTCCCTTTGCCATTTCTCTGCTAATGATTAATTCGTAAAGCAAATCTTTACATTCACATATTTTTTTAAAGTTCAATTACATTTTTTAAAATAGTTACAGGGTTACGTATCCGATGACTATGAGATCGATAGTAACATGGACTCGTACCTTTCATCTTTCATTTTGTTTTCGAGAGAAAATATTTTCGCGGCAACGATTTGAAAATGACTCAATGGATAGGTAATATTTCGGGTTTATTGCCACCATGATTCTGATTTTTATATTCTTTTTCCCCCGAATATTGATTGAAAAAATTGAAATAAGACAACAGTCGTGATCGAATAGTAATATTAAAAAAAAGAAAAAAAAGTAAAAACGGGGTATAAATTCTAAAATAAAACAATAAACAACAAGAACACTGCAAAAGTACCACGAATTTAAGCGCGGCGAAACTTCTTCAACAACACCCCCCCTCATCCCCCACCCCCACCCACCAAAAAAAAACGAAAAAAAAAACTTGCGACTCGACCGGTGCAGAAAATGGAAATTGTTAATGTGTGCCTGAGTGACACAAGCATTTTGTTACTCCTGCGGTCCCTCTTTCTCTCTCTCTCTCTCTCTCTCTCTCTCTTTCTCTCTCTTTATCTATCTATCTATATATTTATCTAACTATCTATCCGTCTGTTTTTCTCTATGCTGTTATTGATACTGATAACAAAAATAGTGACGGACAAGGAGATGAAAACGGGTAGATAGTAGATAGATATAGAAATTATTATTATCAGGATTTTAAAGTCGAAAAGAAAATACAGTAACAAAAAAAAAAGAAACACACACACACACACACACACACACATATATATATATATATTTATATATATATATATATATATATATATATATATATATATATATATATATATATATATATATATGAATAATAATGATACAAATAGAAAAAAGACACAATACAAATGACGTAACTGTTTAAAAAAATAAAAACATCAAATAAATGCAATCAGACTTGAAAATGGTGGAAGGAAAGAGGGAAGGAGAATAGAGAGGAAATGGTGGAGGAGATAGAGATGGAAGAGAAATAGGAAGAGGAATGGGAAGAAAAGAGAGGTAGGTAGACATGAAGAGGATTAGTAAGAGGAAAAGAAGGAGGTGGAGGAGGAAAAAAATGCAGGCAGACAAACAAGAGGAGGAGGAAGAGGAAAGAGAAGTAAAAGGAAAGAGGAGAAAGAGGAAAGGGGAGTGAAAGGAAATAGGAGGAAGAGGAAAGAGGAGGAAGAAGAACGAGAAGTAAAAGGAAATAGAAGGAAGAAGAAAGAGGAGTAAAAGCAAAAGAGGAGGAAGAGGAAAGAGAAGTAAAAGGAAAGAGGAGGAAGAGGAAGGAGAAGGAGGAGGTGGAGGAGAAGGAGGATCAATATGCCATGTTTGGGTTGGCGTGTTTGCCAATGTTTTACGGTGGGACATGATCAGCTTGGTGGCTTCCCCTGGATTCGCAAAACCTTTTTACCTTCCTTCCCCTTTCCCCCTCCCTTCCCCCCTTTCTCCCCTCTCCCTTTCTCCCCTCTCCCGTCCCCTTTGCCCTTTGCCCTCTTCACTTTTCACTTCTCCCCTTTTATCCTTTTGGCTTTTTTTCCCCTTCTTGTTATATCCGTTTCTCTTTTCTTTTCTTTTTTACTTTTCTTTCTGTGATTTAATTTTTCCTGTCGCTCGTCTCCCTTTTTTTTCATTTTCCCTTTCTTATTTCCCTTCTACCTTTATTTTGTTTTGTTTTTTTTTCGCTTCAAACCTTTCCCCTCTCCCTTCTTTCCCTTATTCTCTTCCCCTCCCCCTTTTTTATAATTGTTCTAGAATCCTTTTTTATCCCATTATCCGCATTTTCCCCTTTCTCCCTAATCTTCTTTTCCCCCTTTTCCCCCTCCTCCCCCTCCTCTCTCTCTCTTCCTCATTCCCCTTCCTTCCTCCTCCCTCCTCCTCCCCTTCTTCCTCCCCCTCTTGTTCCTTCATTCTCCTACCTCTCCCCCTCCCCCTCCCCCACCCTAACCCACCTCACCCCACCCCACCCCAACTTCCTATCCCTTCTAATTTCTCCAAATTGCAAATGCTGCCGACCGCACCCTCCACCAGGCCTCCCCCCCCCTCGTCATCTCAACCCCCCACCCCCACCCCCACCCATACCCCCACCTATTGCATTATGGG
>NW_028234434.1:17014532-17019532 GCF_977035675.1 Penaeus japonicus
ATGGAGGTAGGAGGAGGGGGAAGGGAGGGAGGATGGAGGTAGGGGGAGATAGGAGGGGGGAAGGGAGGATGGAGGTAGGAGGCAGGAGGAAGGAGGAGGGGAGGAAGGGAGGATGGAGGTAGGAGGAGGATGGAGGTAGGAGGTAGGAGGAGGGGAGGAAGGGAGGATGGAGGTAGGAGGAGAGGAGGAAGGGAGGGAAAGGGGAAGGGGGATGGAGGTAGGAGGGGGGAACGGAGGGGTAGGGGAAGGGGGAGAGGTAGGGATAGGGGTGAGAGGGGAGGGTACCACGTTGGCTTGCGTCCCACCCACCCTAATGGCTTTGCCAAGCGATGCTCTTCTGTTGCGAGTGATAGACTTCAGAGGAAAATGTTTGGGATTGGTTTAAATTTTTATCTTTATTATCATCACTATTATTATTATCATTATTGATATAATCGTCATGATTGTTATTTTTATTGCTATTATTGGTATCTATTTTCGGTTATCGTTATTATTTTTTTGGGTTGTCAGTGTGATTTGCTGTATTTATGTGTGTGTTTGTGTGTGTGTTTGTGTGAGTGTGTGTGTGTGTGTGTGTGTGTGTGTGTGTGTGTGTGTGTGTGTTTATAGACATATAGGTATGATCATATATGCGCATGTTTGCACTTCTTGTATCTCTATATTTGCATGAGCGTATCACCACGCATCACCACAAACGCCAGCCAAAAGCGCCTCCCAGACAAAGATCATCACACAACACTTGTCACGTATTACGGCTACTTTCGCGTCCTCTTCAAAAGGCTCCAATCTGGGCGTGATGGCTGGACGGAGCTCGAGCTCAATGGGCGTAAGTGGGCGTTGAAAGACGCTAGGGAGGAGCTCATCGTGGGTGGCACCCGCGTATGATTTTTTTTTTCTTTTCTTTTTTTTCTTTTTGCTTTCTTTCGTGGAGATGGTTCGGTGATGCTGGCTTGATATAGATAGTAAGGGGATGATGATGACGCTACGAGGATGATGGTAGTAAACTCTCTCTCTCTCTCTCTCTCTCTCTCTCTCTCTCTCTCTCTCTCTCTCTCTCTCTCTCTCTCTCTCTCTCTCTCTCTCTCTCTCTCTCTCTCTCTCTCTCTCTCTCTCTCTCTCTTTCCCTCTCTCCCTTTCTCTTTTTTGTCTTTCATCCACCTATCTACCTATTCCTCCATGACTATTCACTTAACCTTTTTAATTGACTCAGTAATACAGCCCTCAAACACGTCTTTAACAAGATCCGAGCACCACCTCCTCTCTCTGCTGGGGACATCATGCATGGCACGAAGACTGTCATCAATAAGCGTGTCACACTTTCCGAGTTCTTGTTATCTCCCTTTTGTCGTGACAGATGCGTTATCTCTGCTGTTATCGCCTTTCAGCGGCTTCCCTCGACGTAGTGGTTTGTGCGTACTTGGAATTATGTAATCTTATTTTATCAGGCTTTTTTATATTAATTTTGGTCTGTTATTCACGTATTTCATAATCCTTTTTAGCGGGAAATGGTAACCACATGTACGCAGGTGCTTTCTTGAAATCGCAGCCATTCTGGATAAAGAATCTTCGTAAATAGACAAACACCGATAAACATAATTTCATAAAGTCAACTATCAAATGAATCAGTAGAAAAAAAAACGAAAACAAACAAAAAAAAACATGCTCTCAACTTCAACGAGCAAACGAACCACATGAAAAATATAAGAAAAAAAAAGAAAAAAAAGGAAAATAAAACCCACAGACACTGAAATCTTCACCGTCACCTCGACAGCACTGTGATCCACCAGCAGCAGATATCCACCAGCGGATATTTAGCGGAGGTTGTGTTATATTAGAAGTTGGGTGTGGTGAAGGCTGGCATCTTGTACCCTCACCATAGCGTCAATCATCATGAGTCCTTTATTACTATTACTCTCGCATGGTCTTGCTCTTTTGTTCATTCCGTTGTGTCTTGTATTCGTTTTGGCTTTTGCTTATTTCGGTTTTTGTTTTCCCTTTTCCTTTCGTTTTCTTCTTTTTTTTTTCTTTTTCTTCTTATTGTCATTGTCGTCGTATTTTTATTGTCGTTATCTGTCTTTCTCTTGTTCTCTTCTTTATTTTTATTTTTCTCTTTCTTTCTTTCTCACTGTCTCTGTTTCTCTCTCTCTCTCTCTCTCTCTCTCTCTCTCTCTCTCTCTTTCTCTCCCTCTCTCTCTTTCATTCTCTCTCTCTCTCCTTCTCTCTCTCTCTTTCTCTCCCTCCCTCCCTCCCTATCTCCCTCTCTCCCTCTCTCCCTCTCTCCCTCCTTCCACCCCACCCTACCCCTCCCCACCCCTCTCTCTCACCCTTCCTTCCCCTCCCCCCCTCTCTTTTATTTATATATTTACCTTTCCCTTTTGGTGAATGTTTGATTAATCTGCTTTTATTTACTTCCTCCCTCTGGTCTATCGCCTTCGCATCAAAGATCATTCTGTTACACTAGCTCTCGTGTTAGTCCAGTTCCGAAGAGTGAGAAATGCGTCCAGCTGATTTCATTCGTGTGCTCTCTTGGTTGGCATGGCGTCTTTAACTGAATCATTTGGTGAATTGAATGATGGTGATGATGGTGGTGGTTATGGTGAGAGATAGTGATTGAATAGATGATGATATGATAATAAGGATGATGATAATCAGGAGTATTGGCATTGGTAGTGATGGTGATGATAATGATAATGATAACGATAGTGATGATGATGATGATAATAGTGATTACGAAAATGATAATGATAATATTGATGATAATAAAAAAAGATAATAATAGTGATAATATTGATCATAACGATGATAAAAACTATGATGATGATGATAGTAATTATAATAGTTATTATCAGTGTTATATCCATAATATAAAAAAAAACATTGGAATTAATTAACAAAACCCAAAATCTAAAAAGGTTTATCATATTTACATACTCACCAGACACGCAAAACACCACAAGAGAGAACTAGTAAGAGAAACTAACTTGTGATACCACGACTTCCTCTGCGTTGTGTAATGAGTTAGGCTAGACCTTAAGAGCCTACGGACCTAAAAAAAAAATAGTTAGTCCCTAATATGTCGACATTACCATCCCTAACTGCCAAGAGGCTTATTTAAAAAGAGAGAGAGAGGAGGGGAGGGAAGGAGGGAAGGGAAGGGAGGGGAGGGAGGGAAAGAGGGAGGAATGAGAGGAAGAAGGAGGGAGGGAAGGGGGGAGGAAGGGAAGAGACGAAGGAGGGAGAGAGGGAAGACGCGAAGGAGGGAGAGAGGGAAGGAAGGAAGGAGACAGAGACAGAGAGAGAGAAAGAGAGAGAGAGAGAGAGAGAGACAGAGAGACAGAGACAGAGACAGAGAGAGAGAGAGAGAGAGACAGAGAGAAAGAAAGAGAGCGAGACAGAGAGAGAGAAAGGAAAACGAAAGAGCCAAGACACCTTTAGTGTGTTTGTCGTCGGCTTGAGATCACAGCATCCATTTCGCTGTCTCGGATGAACTGTGAACCAGAGTGATTGTTTGTATTCGTAATTCAATCATTGTTTGTTCAAAGACTGACCCACTTTTTCGTGTTAGTTAACTGTATGGGATTTTTTTTTTTTATCGGAACAAGATGGTATTATTTTTCTTAGTTCGTTTCTTTCTTTATTTTGGTGTACTTGAAATTTAACGATGATTCTATACTTCCATCGGTTATGCTGAATACATCATTAGGAAATGAAATGAAATGACTGTTAAGTCTTAACTTTACATGTACTTATATTTCAAAACAAGAACACACAAAAACAAAAACAATGATAGCAGAACACGCGCACACATATCTTTTACACACACAACCCTCTCGCCGTACCTTTATCGCGGCAGCTGACAACCCAAGCTCTCCTAACTCGCACAATCTACTCAATCCACGCATTCTGCACCATCGCCACAAAACACTCAGCCGACGCAATCCACACAGTCTACCGCACATTGCAATTACGAACAGACTTTTTTGAAGTTCGTATGCATGACAGTGTACATAAATCACGTGTACGTCTAAGAAATTATAACAATTAGCATAACGAAGCAAAGTTGAGTTCGGAGCCGCTGTGGTCGAGTTTTGGTTGTGTGTTAAGTGCACCTGATCTTGTCCGTGTGCTTTTGGGTGATTTTGTAAAGCGCTTGGATATGATAATGTTTGCTTTGAAGAAGTCCGAACGCTGCACACACACACACACACACACACACACACACACACACACACACACACACACACACACACACACACACACACACACACACACACACACACACACACACACACACACACACACACACACACCGATATAGACAGATAGATAGGTAGACATTTCTTTTCCAATCTCTCCTTCTGGCAGCTATGAATTATTTCGTTAATATTGCTTTACGTCTCTCTTATTCTTTCGTTCGTGATATCGGAGCACTCGTAATGCTCTCCTTCAAAATGCATTACCAGTGTCATCATATCCATCATCACTGTAATTTACACTATCATCACCAATGCTCCCATCCTTCGCGTCCAGTATTGCCAATATCACGTCTCCATCATGTTATGGTTTCACAGTAGGTCGTGGCGAACGCAAGGGTGAATATTTCAACCCTTTCCCAAGAAAAAAAAGCAAGGAAATAAATCATTATATCTGACAAGAAGTACAACAACAATGATTTCTAGAGTCACCCCTTAAGAAGACTCCTTCCACGTTGGAATAGCTACGGAAGGAAGCGTGCTTTCGAGAGGGAATCCTTTGACAAAGTTCGCATTGCCTCTCTGCAACCTTGCAATCCCGCGACCTCGTACGGGTGTGGAGATTGCTAAGCCAGTGCTAAGTGGATGTGTCATTCCTTGTTAAGATTATACAGGATGTCTGTCCGTCATAATTATTGGCAGTTGGTGAGTGACCTCTGGTGCCGCTGGGAGGGAGTGGAAGGAGAGAGGGAAGAAGGGGGGAGGGGGATAGAAGATAAGGAAGGAAGGAGGGGGGGGGGATGAGAG
>NW_028234434.1:17024532-17027032 GCF_977035675.1 Penaeus japonicus
TGGACGGAGCCGCCGTGCATACAACACCTCGACGCCATGTCAGCAATACTCGGAGACTCTGAGACCCGTCTATCGAATTTCCGTTTCTCCAACAGGACTTCAGAAAAATGTGAATGCTATAATATAAACTAGAATAAAAGGGGAGATTACAAGAGAAAAAAGAGAGGAAATAATCAAAGCAAAGACAGTCGTAGACTCTCTTCTAAAGCGGGAAATGTGTGCGCGGAACGAGCGTCACATGTTCCCCCCGCGCGGCTGTTCTGGCTGGGGTCCAACCTCCCCACTACCGCCATCGCCCTTCTCCCCTCTACCCATCCTCCTGTACCTCCGTCTTCCTCCCCCGCCCCCTCCACCACCAGCCTATGACCCCCTCCACCTCTCCCCCCACCTATCCCTCCACCTATCCCCCCCTTCCCCATCCAAAGCCCCCGGACCCCCTCCCCCCAACCCAGCTGCTGCGTCGCATGCCAAGGTCTCCCGACACACCAAGAAAACTCGGGGTGTTTGCTCTCGTATATGTGAGGGTCATTAATTAGATTATTATCGTGTTGGTATTGTATATTGTTCCTCCTTTTTTTTTTTTTTCTTTTTACCTCGATTAAATATTCCCTTTGATGTGAACTACGGATTTCCATGTGGAAATGGCTTAGGCGTGTTTCTTTTCCCTTTTTTCCTCTTTCTTTCTTTCGGAATAATAGAACGCTTAACCTTATTTCATTACATTAGCATATCTTCCATACAATCACATAATGATAACTCGGACAGCATTAGATCTACTTCCTCATAAATGTTCCAAATCCCGTCTTTTTTATCTTCTTCTTCTCCTTCTTCTTCTTCTCCTTCTTCTTATCCTTCTTCTTCTTCTCCTTCTTCTTCTCCTTCTCCTTCTTCTTCTTCTTCTTCTCTCCCCTCTTCTTTGTCTGTACCAATTTTCTATTCTCTCCTCGAGAAGGCCGCTCTCTCCCCATTCTCCCTCGCCAGACGGAAAATAGCCCAACACAACGAAACAAAGGCGACATCTATAGGCGGTGAAATCAATAGCTATATATCCCTTGATATCAAGCGCTACCCCGGATATGTTTTCAAGAGCCGTGTGATATAATCGCATTATCATCTTCCTCCGCCGCCCCCTTTTTTTATTTCCAATTCTTCAAAGGTTGTTATTTCCTTTATAGTTCAATCGTTTGTTGTGTAATTATAGAACAAAGGAGGAGAGACGGATAATTACATAATAGAAGAAGGATTCTATCAAGGGAGATTAATCCAAGCATTGCAAATAGCACTGATCGGAAGGAGGCAAAAAGTTTTCATTGTTAATGCCCTCTGTCGGGCTAGGACATGGCGAAGGGGCGGGGCAGAAGAGCGGTGGGGGAGGGGGGGGGAGAAGGGAGAAGTCGTAGCAACCACCTCTCCTTCCCTCTCCCCACTCCCCACCCCCTTCTCCCTTCCTAAATCTTAAAGAAATGGAAAGAGAGAGAGGAAAATGGAGAGAAGGAGAGAGAGAGAGACAGACATATAAAGACGTAGATACACAAACCTTTAAAAACCTTTAAAAAGATATGTAAATACCTTTAAAAAGATATGTAAACACCTTAAAAAAGGAAAAAAAATAACAAAATGAAATAATGTGGAAACAATAGCGACATGTCTCATCTCGTTATATTGATTTCCGTCGCATGGTTATAAACGAAATTACGATAAAATAAATGGAAAGGAACTGAATTACATATCATTTGTTGTACGTGCCATGAAAATAGGAGGGGAATAATAAGGGGGAAACAGACATAACAACCTCTGTCTGATATAAGAATTTAGACTTTCTTAGAAGACGGAATGCTTAGCTAATGACAGCGTTGTCGGATCCTGCTATACGTTGGTATTGAAGATCTTAGGCAGACAGAGAACACACCTGGTACTCCATTTTGTGTACGTGCTTGATGGGTGTGTGCATGGCGATTTGCATGTGTGTGTGTGTTTTCGAATATATTTGCGTATAGAGTTTTTTTTTATTATTATTATTTTTTTTAGGAATGAGTTTGAAAGTCAAAACACCTTTCGAAAAGAAGGCTTACGTAAAAGTGTCGATACATCTTTTCGAAAACGAATAACACTTTAAGAAAGAAAAAAAAAGAGACCTTTCTAACCCTACCCTCCCCCCCCCACCCACCCATCCACCCACCCCCCAAAAAAAATCAGAAAAACACTCTGCATTATTGACGAGAGTAACATAGCCGATACAAAACGAGGTAGTCCCCTTTCCCCCTTCCCCCTTCCCCCACCACCTCTTCCTCCTTCCCCCCTCACCAACCCCCCAAAGAACTAGACGAGGTTGCCGCCACCCCTAAATATAGAGCAGCGAGCGGACTACATGTGTTTCTTGTTGTGGCGAGAGAAAGTGTTCAAGAGCCTATACATCTTGCATGCGAGAGGGTAATGGTAGGTTGGACCAGCTGTGTTTCTGGTTACAGCTTATCATAATGGCTCTAACACGCCGCCGACA
>NW_028234434.1:17032032-17037032 GCF_977035675.1 Penaeus japonicus
TGGCTGGCTGGCTGGCTGGCTGGCTGGCTGGCTGGCTGGCTGGCTGGCTGGCTGGCTGGCTGGCTGGCTGGCTGGCTGGCTGGCTGGCTGGCTGGCTGGCTGGCTGGCTGGCTGGCTGGCTGGCTGGCTGGCTGGCTGGCTGGCTGGCTGGCTGGCTGGCTGGCTGGCTGGCTGGCTGGCTGGCTGGCTGGCTGGCTGGCTGGCTGGCTGGCTGGCTGGCTGGCTGGCTGGCTGGCTGGCTGGCTGGCTGGCTGGCTGGCTGGCTGGCTGGCTGGCTGGCTGGCTGGCTGGCTGGCTGGCTGGCTGGCTGGCTGGCTGGCTGGCTGGCTGGCTGGCTGGCTGGCTGGCTGGCTGGCTGGCTGGCTGGCTGGCTGGCTGGCTGGCTGGCTGGCTGGCTGGCTGGCTGGCTGGCTGGCTGGCTGGCTGGCTGGCTGGCTGGCTGGCTGGCTGGCTGGCTGGCTGGCTGGCTGGCTGGCTGGCTGGCTGGCTGGCTGGCTGGCTGGCTGGCTGGCTGGCTGGCTGGCTGGCTGGCTGGCTGGCTGGCTGGCTGGCTGGCTGGCTGGCTGGCTGGCTGGCTGGCTGGCTGGCTGGCTGGCTGGCTGGCTGGCTGGCTGGCTGGCTGGCTGGCTGGCTGGCTGGCTGGCTGGCTGGCTGGCTGGCTGGCTGGCTGGCTGGCTGGCTGGCTGGCTGGCTGGCTGGCTGGCTGGCTGGCTGGCTGGCTGGCTGGCTGGCTGGCTGGCTGGCTGGCTGGCTGGCTGGCTGGCTGGCTGGCTGGCTGGCTGGCTGGCTGGCTGGCTGGCTGGCTGGCTGGCTGGCTGGCTGGCTGGCTGGCTGGCTGGCTGGCTGGCTGGCTGGCTGGCTGGCTGGCTGGCTGGCTGGCTGGCTGGCTGGCTGGCTGGCTGGCTGGCTGGCTGGCTGGCTGGCTGGCTGGCTGGCTGGCTGGCTGGCTGGCTGGCTGGCTGGCTGGCTGGCTGGCTGGCTGGCTGGCTGGCTGGCTGGCTGGCTGGCTGGCTGGCTGGCTGGCTGGCTGGCTGGCTGGCTGGCTGGCTGGCTGGCTGGCTGGCTGGCTGGCTGGCTGGCTGGCTGGCTGGCTGGCTGGCTGGCTGGCTGGCTGGCTGGCTGGCTGGCTGGCTGGCTGGCTGGCTGGCTGGCTGGCTGGCTGGCTGGCTGGCTGGCTGGCTGGCTGGCTGGCTGGCTGGCTGGCTGGCTGGCTGGCTGGCTGGCTGGCTGGCTGGCTGGCTGGCTGGCTGGCTGGCTGGCTGGCTGGCTGGCTGGCTGGCTGGCTGGCTGGCTGGCTGGCTGGCTGGCTGGCTGGCTGGCTGGCTGGCTGGCTGGCTGGCTGGCTGGCTGGCTGGCTGGCTGGCTGGCTGGCTGGCTGGCTGGCTGGCTGGCTGGCTGGCTGGCTGGCTGGCTGGCTGGCTGGCTGGCTGGCTGGCTGGCTGGCTGGCTGGCTGGCTGGCTGGCTGGCTGGCTGGCTGGCTGGCTGGCTGGCTGGCTGGCTGGCTGGCTGGCTGGCTGGCTGGCTGGCTGGCTGGCTGGCTGGCTGGCTGGCTGGCTGGCTGGCTGGCTGGCTGGCTGGCTGGCTGGCTGGCTGGCTGGCTGGCTGGCTGGCTGGCTGGCTGGCTGGCTGGCTGGCTGGCTGGCTGGCTGGCTGGCTGGCTGGCTGGCTGGCTGGCTGGCTGGCTGGCTGGCTGGCTGGCTGGCTGGCTGGCTGGCTGGCTGGCTGGCTGGCTGGCTGGCTGGCTGGCTGGCTGGCTGGCTGGCTGGCTGGCTGGCTGGCTGGCTGGCTGGCTGGCTGGCTGGCTGGCTGGCTGGCTGGCTGGCTGGCTGGCTGGCTGGCTGGCTGGCTGGCTGGCTGGCTGGCTGGCTGGCTGGCTGGCTGGCTGGCTGGCTGGCTGGCTGGCTGGCTGGCTGGCTGGCTGGCTGGCTGGCTGGCTGGCTGGCTGGCTGGCTGGCTGGCTGGCTGGCTGGCTGGCTGGCTGGCTGGCTGGCTGGCTGGCTGGCTGGCTGGCTGGCTGGCTGGCTGGCTGGCTGGCTGGCTGGCTGGCTGGCTGGCTGGCTGGACGCTGGTTTGCCAAACGTTCTCAGGGTTCCTCTTATCATAGCTGGCAGTCGCGTCGTCGGGCCGCCCGCGGCTCCTACACCAGTGTCAGACGCACGCCACTGCAGCGGAAGGCGGCCACCACCCCCGCCGCCCGCCTCCTCGACACGCCCACGCCCGTCAAAGCCCCTCGCCAGGGCCCCGCTCGGCCCCGTACGGGCGGCGCGGCGTCGGGCCTGCGAAGGGCTACCGTCGATCGCGGAACCGAACTTGTGATGCAACAGCGTGCAACTCTTCGACTCGCAACGTCTCTTCTTCGTGTCCTGAGCGGCGCCGGTGACCCGGGCCCCGTGACGGCGGCCGACGAAGGGGCGGCAGGTGCGGCCCCGGGCGATGTGGCAAAGCAGGGGCGCCTCGGGGATCCGCCCGGCCTACCTACTAATCCTGTCGGGCCCGAAGGACCTGCAGGTGTGGCTGCAGGACCTCCTCGGCTTCTAGCGACGTCACGGCGGTGGCTGTCATCATCACTCTTCTAGCTCAGGGAATTTGATCACTTCATGCTGCGACCTTTCACGCTGACCCTCTGCCAGCATGGCTCTCCCCTCGACACGAAGCGCCCCGGAGAAGCCATGCTGCAGAATGTCAAGATCATTTGCCTCTCCTTATCGGACTTCTTCTGGGATGAAATCTATTAGATCATTCTTTTTTTTTCATTTCATTTGACTTCCTGGCTTGAGCTTCGAGGCTTATTTTTCTAATGTTAGAAGGAAAGATTCAAGGAAAACGGACAATGCGGAGGCGACGCCGGCTTTCCCTGGCTTCATGTGCAATATTCTCTCCGTGGGGAAGTTATGGTGTCTTGGATATGGTGACATGAGGATTAGTTGAAAGTGTAATGTATGTAGTGATGGATGTGTATATATCATATAAATATATTTTTCTGGTAAACATACCATATTGTCTGCATTGTCGGCTGCATTAGGGATGTCCCCTTTCAATGCTATGTAATAATTTAAGTATATTATTTTATTTCTCGTCATTTTTTTCCTTCGTGGATATTATTGCATCTGATGTCAATCAATCACTGGAAATCCATCACACATTATTAAACCTTGACCATAAAGATGCCAGTCACTACAAACTGGGGAAGACTTCATCTATTGACTATCGTGTCATCACACTTTTAGAATTCTAAAGGTATGATGACAGTAAGAATGTTATAAATACAATAAAGAAATTATAATCACTATACTTTGCACTATTTATAATGTCTATCCTTCGAACATAAATCAGTGAAGGGAGTGACATGAAAACCAAAATATTAGTTCGTGTAAGAAACTTCCTGGTTGTTATGGATAATTAAAAAAATAAAAAGTCAAATATTTTTTATATCAATTTCTTTTTTAATCACATCCACGAGAAATAAAAAATCAATCATAAAAGAGAGACAACAGATGCCTTCAATATTTAGCAAATAACGTTGGTGAGCAACCAATATCGGGTTTACAACAAGCTTTTATAATCACAATTGTGTGTGGACAGGAAACATACACTTTGTCAAACGATTATACATTCCACAATCGCTGGTCCTATCCCTCCCGCCCCCCCTCCCTCAACCTTTAACACCTCCTTTCATTCACCCCCTTCCCTTTTACCCCTCTTATCACCCCCCCCTCCCTAGCTCCCCCTTCCCACCCCCATCCACTCTCACCATCAGACAAAATCAAACACTTTAAAGGATTTTTTTTTTTTTTTTTTTGGGTGGTAGGGGGGTAGGGGAATGGGTTCGGGGAGGGAAAGGGTTAAAGGAGGGGTAAGGGGTGGAGGAGGGTAGGGAGGGGGTTGTTGTTGTCATTATGCGATTAGATCGGTAACAATATGACGTCAAGATAATAAGAGTCAAATAAGTGAAATTCAAGGTCGCGGATTTTATCGAAGGGACTTTATCATAGGAGAGAGAAATACAGTAATTCTTTTCATAACTTATATTGAGCGTTTTATTTTTGCTATATCGTTCCTGTGTGCGTGTCTACTTGTATATATTTTGTATAAAGTATTTCCTGGTAATATTATCACTGAATATGATATTAATATTAATATTAACGATAATCATAAACACATATGTTTCTAAGAACCCGTCGTGCTTTAAAATACTGATGCCAGAACGGTCGTGGTATATGTCTTACTTGCGGTAAAGGCTTAGTGGTTTCAGATAATGTAATATATTTGTTTAATTTGGCATCACGTAACGCTCTTTGTAACACACTTCATTGTGTTGTTGTTGTTGTTGTTTTTTTTTCCCCCCTGACTGTCTTTTCTTCTGTGACTTTTTTGTCTTATCTGCGTGCTGTCTAGAAAATTTCTCCGTTTTGGCTTTTCCTCTTAGTCTATTTGTTCTTCCCTTCTCCTTCTCCTTCTTCTTATCCTTCTTTGTCCTCCCTCTTTTCTCCCCCCCTTCTTCTTCATCCTCATCATCCTTCACCTCTCCCCCTCATTCTTCCCCGCCATCATCTTCTTCCTCTCCATTCCATTCACCTGATTTCCCCCCCCATAAACGAACACGAAAAAAACTGTACATAAGACTACCTTAATATAAGAAAGCGCTGATATCTCAAAGTATACATTAAGATGGGGTGTTGTTTTGTACATAGATCTTGTAAATCTTGTGTTTTTACCATTGCCATTATTATTATTATTATCATTTCTTCTCCAGCCATATCAGTGTAAATCATACTCTGGAACAATGAGCTTTTCAATAAAGTACATATTGAATATCGTGTTTGTTTTATTATGATTTTTTTTGTGTGTGTGTGTGTGTTTTGTAACCCGGATTTAGCGACAAGATGGATTACGCTTCGGTTAGTGTGACATAATTCTCTAATATGTGTTGGATGTGAAGTGAAATTGTAAGATACATGATGTTAAATTATTAATGTTAAATTCACTGAGTCCTTTTTCA
>NW_028234434.1:17052032-17062032 GCF_977035675.1 Penaeus japonicus
GAGACGCCATATAGCCCTACTGAAGCCCCACTCCTATGAACTGCTCTCTATCTATCTATTTATTTATCTATCTATCTATCTACCTATTTATCTGTCTCTATCTATCTATCTATCTGTCTGTCTATCTATCTATTTATCTATTTCTTTCTCTCTCTCTCACTCTCTCTTACTATTCTCTCTCTCTCTCTCTCTCTCTCTCTCTCTCTCTCTCTCTCTCTCTCTCTCTCTCTCTCTCTCTCTTTCTCATTCTCTCTTTCCCTCTCTCTCCCTCATCCTCCCTCCCTCCCTCCTTCCCTCCCTCTCTCTCTCTCTCTTTCGGTCTCTCTCTCTTTCTTTCTCCTCTCCCAACTCCTCACAAATAGAAGAAGAAGAAGATTACCCCTCCCCCTTCGTCTCCTCCCCCTCCCCCTCCCTTTCCCCCTCCCCCCTTCCACCCCTCCCCCTCCAACGAGCCAACATCCTTGGGAACTTACACCTTGTATCGTTTTGCATTTATGCGTCTCGGATTTCCTGCAAAGTCAAACAATTAGCTGAGTCAACTCCACATCCTCAGCAATGCAAATAAGACGTGACCAAGTGACCAGCGCCTCCCCTTGCGGTGCTCTGGCCTGGCTTGGTCGGGACGCGGAAGTCTGGGCGCGGTGGCTTTGGTCATGGGGCTTTTTGGGGCTTAGGGAGAGAGAGAGAGAGGGAGGGAGAAAGAGGGAGAGGGAGAGGGAGAGAGAGAGAGGGAGGGAGAGGGGGGAGGGAGAGAGAGAGAAGTAGGGAGAAAGAGGGGGAGAGAGAGAGAGAGAGAGCGAGAGGGGGGGGAGAGAGAGAGAGAGAGAAAAATAGTTGGAGAGAGAGAGGGAGAAAGAGAGAAAGAGAGAGAAAAGAGGAGGGCAGGGGTAGTGGGGGATGGAGGGAAGGAGAGAGAGTAAGAGAAGGGACGGGAGGGAAAGAGAGAAAGAGAAGGAATGGGGGAAAGGAGAGAGATAAAATGAGGGAGATAGAAAGGGAAAGACGGAAGATAGGAGAAAGATGTTGGTAGGGAGTGAGAGAAAGAGAGAGTTCTTGGTTTAACTGGATATTAGGAGTAGGGGCGTACTCTGGATTACCTCGCTTTCTCTTTCCTTCTCTTTCTTATTCTTTTTCGCCCTCTTTCTCTCTCTCCTCAACTCTTCTTTCTCTTCTGTCTCTCTTATATGGTAAGGAAAGTAGATAATGGGACATTGCGTATCATACCGCCAGACACAAGTTGTATACACACACACACATATACACACACACACACACACACACACACACACACACACATACACATGTATGTATATATATATGTATATATATATATATATATATATATATATATATATATATATATATATATATATATATATATATATATATATATATGTGTGTGTGTGTGTGTGTGTGTGTGTGTGTGTGTGTGTGTGTGTGTGTGTGTGTGTGTGTATGTGTGTGTGTGTGTGTCTGAGAGTCAGACAGACAGGCAGACATACAAACTGTAGCTGGCAAACAGACAGAAACAGACAGACAAACAAACAAATCGAATCTCCGCTCCGCCTCCCCCCAAAATAATCAAATAAAAACAAAACGCATATACGAACTAACATTAATTTTCATTTTTTTTTTTTTTTTTTACACACGGATTTAATCACATTAATCACAGGAGAGAAATATAAATCAGTCGTTGCAGTCCCTCCTTCTTGTGTTGCAGTTCAACCCCTCCCTCCCCCTCCCCCTCCCCCCGTCCAGCTTATCTGCAACATGAAAAACCTTTTTTTTAACGTGATTCGATTTCCTTTGTTTTTAGTGATTCGGATTGGAGTTCGGATTGTGAGGATGGGGTAAGGGGGGGGGGAGAGGGGGTTCAAATGATGGGTAGATAGATAAATAGATAGATAGATGGATGAATATGATATGGAGGGATATGAGAAAGGATGAGGCGTGTCGACTATAATATGAGACATTAGGATAAATATATATAGGGAAAATAGGTATTTTTTAGGGGGGGGGGTATTAAGATTTCTCTAATAATTGATTCTTAAGTATATAGTAATTCAAAAGAAATAATTGTTTTTCGGGAAGAAAAGAAAAGTCGAGCAATCATAATAATAGTAATTAATATGAATTCGAATATAAACCGCCATTTGTCAAAATACAAAAGAAAATGGAAGCGAGATACTCTATAAAAGAAATCTAATTCTATTTTCCTTTTATATTTTTATTCTTATTTTTTTATCACTACTGCTTATACTTTTTTTGTGAGAGGTTGTTAACTAGTGATTAAAAGTGCATTTTCAGCTGTGGAAACTATTATATCTTTTTATATACATTACAGTTGATTATATTATGACGATATCAAATTTATCCGTTAGTTTTTTTTAGGGGATGGGGGTTTCTATCTCTCTCTCTATCTCTCTCTCTCTCTCTCTCTCTCTCTCTCTCTCTCTCTCTCTCTCTCTCTCTCTCTCTCTCTCTCTTTCTATCTCGCTCTCTCACTCTCTCTTTCTGTGTGTGTGTGTGTGTGTGTGTGTGTGTGTGTGTGTGTGTGTTTGTGTGTGAGTGTGCGTGTATGTATGTGTGCGTGTGTGTGTGTTTGTGTTTGTGTGTGAGTGTGCGTGTGTGTATGTGTGTGTGTGTGTGTGTGTGTTGTGTGTGTGTGTATTAGCGTGCGTTCATTCGTGTGGACACATAGATATGGACACCATGTGAATGTAACTCATTACCTTTTTTTTTTTTCGAACATCTAATTCGTGATAAGAGGTGTATTTTGTTTCCGTTATTCTATTTCTGTTACTTAATATGAACATGTATAAGTGTGAGTAGGTATGTTGTTATTAGTGAGTGAAAATCATTAAAAAAGAGGAAAGAGAAAGAGAGGGAGGGAGGGAGAAAGAGAGAGAGAGAGAGAGAGAGAGAGAGAGAGAGAGAGAGAGAGAGAGAGAGAGAGAGAGAGATAAGGTTACTGAGAGAGAGGATGAAAGAGAACGAGAGAGAGAGAGACAGACAGACAGAGAGAGATATATATAAACAGAAACAGAAACAAAGACACAGACATACAGACATATCGACAGATTATAAAAAAAGGATAAAGAGAGAACAAACAAAAAAAAGAAAATGAGAGAAAAAAAAACAATAATAAAAATCCAGTAGACGACACTAACCTCGCATCCCGATTTCCTTTCTGGCACTAATTCCATCTCTCGTCCCGAAGATACCCACCTGCCTTCTTGCAAGACGCGAGGGGGAGGGGGGAGGGAGGAGGTCTTACCTGTTGGGAAATCTTATTTAGATAAAACACCGAATTTCGAGAAAGAACAACTTCATGATAAGCAGCCAACCGTAGGGGCTTCCTTTGTTATTCCGGGAAGAGAATGAGGAGGAGGAGGAGGGGAAAGAGGAGGAGGAGGAGGTGGAAGATGAGGAGGAGGAGGAGGAGGAGGGGAAAGAGGAGGAGGAGGAGGTGGAAGAGGAGGAGGTGGAGCAGAAGGGGAAAGAGGAGGAGGAGGAGGTAGAGGAGGGGAAAGAGGAGGAAGGAGGAGGAAGAGGAGGAGTAGAAGCAGGAGGAAGAGGTGGAGGAGGAGGGGAAAGAGGAGGAGGAGCAGGCGGAAGAGGAGGAGGGGAAAGAGAAAAAGGAAGAGGAAGAGGAGGGGAAAGAGGAGGAGGAGAAGGAAAAAGAGGGGGAGAAGGAGGAGGAAGAGGAGAAGAAGAAGGAGGAGAAGAAGGAAAAAGTCGAAGAAAGAGGAAGATGGAGGAGGTGGAAGTATAGAAGAAATAAAAGAAGACGAAACAGAAGAAGACGAAGAACAAAATGACAGCCAGTCAAAGAAAAATCACCAGCAGAATAACGCGAAGATGTATCACAGGAATATGTTTTCCTTTTTTTCCCCTTTTTTTCTTTTTTTTCTCTTCTCGGGGAGGGGGGGTGGGAGGGGGAGGGGTCGAACTAGTGCCCTCATCTGTTGGTTCGTTTCGCTTGTCTGTGTTTTCTTGCAATGGTCTTGTCATCTGCGGGTGATGAGTTGCAACTTGTCGATTATTGGCACTTACCTGGATGCGAAGGTGAGACGGGGAGGAAGTGGGAGAAGGGGGGATGGAGGAGGGAGTGATGGAGGGATGGAGGGAGGGAGGGATGGAGGAGGGAGGGAGGGAGGGAGGGAGGGAGAGCTGGAGGGAGTTAGAGCGAGAGGGAGCGAGAGCGGGAGAGATTGAGAGATAAAGAAAGAAGGAGGGAGAGAGAGGGGGGAAGGGGGTAAAGTATGATATCATTTTTTTGCCAATCATTACCAGGAAACCAGATCTACTGCTTCTCTCTCTATATATATATATCTACCTACTCCCCCCTACCTCCTCCTCCCTTCCTCCTTACCCCCTCCTTCCCCTGACTATCCCCTGAACCCCTGCCCCACCTCCTCTTCTTCCGTTCCCTATTTACCACCCCCCTACCTCCTTCTCCCCCTACCCACACAACACCCGCATTCCCACCTCCCGCCTACCACCCCCTCCTCACCGACCAACTAATACTTACCCAACCCTCCCTCCCCCCTCCTCCTAACTTTTGAGTCCCCTCCCCCCTAGCTCATCTCTCCTATTCCTCCCATCCCCCTCCTTCCTCCTTCCCCCCCTTACCCTTCTATTCCTTCCCCCATCCCCTTAAAAACCCCTCACACAATCGCCGCCCGCCCTATTTCCCCCTCCTACACCGGCCTTTCCACATCCTACATAACACCCCACCACCTCATACCCCCTCCCAATACCCCCTCCCACTCTCCCTCCACTCCCCTCCCCCCTCCCTCCCCCCCCCACCCCAAACAATCCACCCCTTTCCCATCCCTCAAACACAACATACCCCTCCTTCTCCCCTTTTTCCCTTAGTCCCCCCACCTACCTACACAATCCACCTTCCACCTCAAACACCCCGTCTCCCATCCCCACCCCACCCCACCTCCCTCTCTCCCATCCCCACCCCACCCCACCTCCCCAAACCCACCCCACCTCCCCAACCCCCCTATTTCTCCGTCATTATATCTACCGGAAGCGTGATAGATACGTCAGCTAATAGCTCCCGACAGGTAGTCATTTCAGCCGCCGTTTTTATTTGTAGAAATTCCCCCGAACCGAATCTAGAGGGGGGAAGGGGAGGGGAAGGGAGGGGGAGGGGAGGGGGATTTGGAGGCGGAGAGGAGGGGAGGGGAGGGGTTGGAGATGGGTTAGGGAGGGAGGAAGAAGTTCGATTGGGGGGGAGGGAGATGTAGTTCGAGGTGGTGGTAGGGGTTCAAAATTTGTATCAGAGGGAGTAATAGGGGGATGCATGATTTTTTTTATTTTCCTTTTCCCTTTCATCATTTTCCCCCCCTATATGTTCGATCTCTCTCTCTCCCCTTCTCTCGCTCCTTCTCACTCTCTCTCGCCCTCCTCGCCTCTCTATATTATCTATAAATATTATATATATGAATATATAATTATATAGTATTATATATATATAATATATATATATATATATATATATCATATGAGAGAGAAACGGACAAGAGAGATGAATAAGTCTAATGTTAATTCTGGCATATACCGCAATGAGACAGAAAAAATTAGATCAAGGAGCAATCCAGCACATGACAGGGGGAGATACATATTTGGTGTGTGTGTGGGGGGGGAGAAGTATTCCACCTCATAGAAGTCTTTCCACCTCCCCCCTCTCCTCCCATCCCCCTCTCCTTCCCGAGGAGGCACTTAATCTGGAGAACACCCTCTCCCGACCCTCCAACCCACCCACCCCAACCCCACCCTACTCCACCCTGAAAAGGCACTCGATCTAGAGAACACCCCCTCCTCCGCCCCCCACCATCACCCCCCACACTCCACCCCATCCCCCCACCATCTCCCCCCCACACTCCACCCCATCCCCCACCATCTCCCCCCACACTCCACCCCATCCCCCCACCATCACACCCCCCACACTCCACCCTATCCCCCCATCATCTTCCCCCCCCACACTCCACCCCATCCCCCCCACCATCACCCCCACCATCACTCCACCCCATCCCCCCACCATCACCCCTCACACCCCACCCCATCTCCCACCATCACCCCCACACTCCACCCCATCCCCCCACCATCACCCCCCACCATCCCCCCACCATCACCCCACCCTCTCCACCCCATCCCCCACCATCACCCCACACACGCCCATTCCCATCCCCCCCAGCGCCCCATCACCCCCCCACCATCCCCCCACCAACCCACAACCCACCACCTCCCCACCCCTTCCCCCACCATCACCCAAACCCCCTCCACTCCACCATCAAACCCAACAATTCACCTCCACACTACTCACTCCATCCCCCATTGTCCACCATCACCCCCCACCATCACCCCCCAACCCCACTCCAACATCACTTCAATTCTCCACCCCCCCATCTCTACCCCACCACCTCAAACCCCTCACACCCCAACCATCACCCTCATCCCCACCATCAACCCACTCCTAACCTCCACCCCACTCCCCCCTCCCTCAGACCCCCAACCCACCCCCCACCCTCCCCCAACCTATCCACCCATGCCTCCCACCCCATCCCCACCATCACCCCCCTTCAACTCCACCACCATCCAATCCCAACAAGCACCTTACCCACACGATCCACTCTCCATCCCCCACAAACACCCCGCCAACACCATCACCCCCCCCCCCCACCTACTACCCCCCCATCCCCTCTCCCTCCCATCCCCCATCCCCCCCCCAAAAAAAAAAAAAATCATAATCGGTCTCTCCAGATCTGACTCATCAGCGACCAGACCCCTATTGAGAGACACAACACCTGTGATTATGTTGTATGATAATGAGCCATCAGTCATGAGGATAATGAGACGCGGATGTCATGAGGAGACGCTTTCGATTGTTCCTTCGGTAGGCCTAGGAGGTAGGCTCGGTAGCGGGGATGCGACACTTCGCTCAATTGCTCTTTTAATTTGTGTCTTTTTGTGGTGTTTGATTTTTCAATATTTTTTTTTTTTTTTTTTAGATTTTATGGTTCTGGTTTATCTCTTTCTTTTTTATCCTTTATTTATTTATTGGTTGATTTATGCGTACATCCGTTCGTTTGATTATTCATGTGATATCTTTCTTAGTAATATATGTATATATTCATTTGTTTTATTAAGATCTCTGTTGTTGTTGTTGTTGTTGTTGTTGTTTTTATGCAATTCATCCTTTGTTTAGTTATTGCTTCATCTATTCAGTTGTTTCATTTATTCGGCTATTTAGATATTCCTACATTCATTCATTGGATATTTCCTCTATTTATTTATTTGTTGGTTTATTCAATTATTTTTTTTTTCATTCGTCCATTTACAGAATAACGTAAATATTTAGTTACTCATTTCACCATTCGTTTGTATTTACGTTCTGTGTAAAGACTTCTTCCTATTTCTGTGTATCTGTCATTTTCTCCCTGTACCCCACCCTCTCTCTATCTCTATCTCTATCAATCTATCTATCTATCTATCTATCTATCTCTTTATATATACATACACATATATATATATATATATATATATATATATATATAATGAGTTATATATATAAGCAGTATATATTATATAGAGATCTCGATCCATCTCCGCTGACAAATTCGCAGTCTAAATGAAAGACGCGACTACAGCGCAGCAATCAGAGACTCGAGAATAGTCCTCTTCTATAATACTTCCAGTATCCATGGAACCTTCTATCCGTCAACTCCCCCTCCGCCACTCTCGCCCATCACTCCTATCCAAGCAGCATAACGACCCCCCACCCTCACTCCTCTCTGCATCGTCTACACAGCCCTCCAGATCCCGCGTGCACCTTTTCCCCCCTCCTCACACCGCGTCTCTCTCCCCCTCGCGTCACTGCACTCTCTTCCCCTCCTCTTCATTCCTCTCACCCCCTCTCCCCCTTTCCCTGCCCTCGTTCCTCAACTCTCTCGAGGGCGAGTAGCTCTCTCTCTCTCTCTCTCTCGTTCAAGTCGTCGTCGATAGATGCGGATTTTCATCCGAGGGCGGGAGTCGTGCATCGTCGTCGAGTGCGTCATGCAGAGAGTGCATCTCTCTCCTTCATCTCTCGGAGGTCTCTCTCTCCTCTCTCTTTCTCTCCTCTTCTCCTCAATCGCTCGCATCGCCAGCACTCAGATCTCTAGCTCTCTCCCGACCGAGTCTCAAGCCCTCTCCATCGGTAGATCCTCTATTCCGCGAGAAAACATATACTCTCTCAAACTAGCGACTCACAGTATCAACGAAAGCTAGATTAAGAGAGAGATCTTCGATCACTATCTAAGCCAATTCTCAGCTCCCACATAACCAGATCAAGAGCGCTCAGAGCTCGATAGAGCACAATAAAGAGCCGCGTACTGCTTATCCCTCTCCTCTCTCTCTCTCACTCTCTCTCTGGAGGCTCGCACGATCTCGTAGGGAAGTCTCCTCCCAGCTCTCTCTCTCTCTTTACACACACACACACACTCACACACACATTAACAATAATAATTATAGTGATAATACTAATAATAACAATAATGATAATGATGATGATAATGCTAATGATAATAATAATGGTGATGATAATAATACAAATTATAATAATAATAATAATGATAATAATAATAATAATAATAATGATAATAATAATAGTAATAATAATAACAAGAATGATAATAATAATAATAATAATAATAATAATAATAATAATGATATTGATAAAGATGATATTGATGATAATAATGACAATGATACAAATGATAATGATTATAAGAATGATGATAATAACAATAAAATGATAACACTAAAATTACAGTAACGATAATGATATTCATTATGATGGAGATGATTATTATGATAATGAA
This sequence comes from Penaeus japonicus, assembly GCF_977035675.1. NCBI lineage: Eukaryota > Metazoa > Arthropoda > Malacostraca > Decapoda > Penaeidae > Penaeus > Penaeus japonicus. The sequence goes on from NW_028234434.1 coordinate 17,060,909, forward strand.
AATGATAATAGCAGTAATAAGAATATTAAAGATAATTATTATTCTTTTAATGATAATGATAACGATAATAACAATAATAGTAATAATAGTAGTAGTAGTAGTAGTAATAATGATAATAATAATAATGATGATGATAATGATAATAATAATGGTAATGATGATAATAAGGATTATAGATATAGTGATGATGATAATAGTGATAGGAATGTTGATAATGATAATAATGATAATGGTGATAATAGATAATAGTAATAATAATGTAAGTAATATCAACGATAGTAATAACAGTAAAAAATAAAATTATGATGGTCATCAAGATAAGGATAATGATCACTATCATGATATTAATGATAATGATACAACTACTACTGATAATAATAATAATAGTAATAATGATAATAATAATGATGATGATAGTAAAAATGATAATAGTAGCAATGATGATAATGACAACAATAATAATAACAAAATTATAAAAATATTAATGATGATAATGGCAATAATGATGATAATGATAATAGTAATGATGATAATAATAATGATGACAATGACAATAATAATGAAAGTGATGACAACATCAGAAACAAGAAGCTGAAAAGGGAAGCTTCATTGTCGATGCCAAACCAAGAACTCTGGCTCCAGAGTTCACATACAGATCTAGACGAGTCCGCAGGCACAGCAGAAGTGACGTCGAGGCTGGAAGCTGCGACGAAAGCTCATCAACGGGCGCGGCAGCTTGCAGGTGTCAGGGAGTTGGAACCGGCGAGGACGGTGCTGTATCTGACGAACCCTTTCTGCAGGATGAATCTTTGTTGCTGATCTGTCTGGACCTCCTCTCCCTTCGTGGCACGTGCGCAGCGGTGGTTCGGCGACGGGATGTCAAACACCTGATGGATTTGTGCAGCTGTACTGTACAGGCTCTATGCATATCACGGCGGTGTGTGTTCTACTCGTGTGTTTAAGCTCTCTTGCATGATGAGATTTTGCAATGTCTAAACAGACAGAAAGTATGAGAGGTTGAAACAAAGGAGGTTGTAAATTTGTAAAAAAAAAAAAAAAAAAAAAAAGATAATAATAATAATGAATAAAAAAATGTATCGTTCTGATGTTCATGACTTATAGAA
>NW_028234434.1:17069532-17082032 GCF_977035675.1 Penaeus japonicus
AACAAATGCAGTTATTCCGCTCACGATGCAATTGTAATACATCAATGCATACTATTCCTTACATTGTACCACAGATTTTGTAATTCCACTCAAGCTCATTATTCCTTATCTTTATTCCATTTATTAATTTTATTCCTAAAATCTATATTTCTTTTTTATTTAGTACCAATTAGTAACATATTTAAAAATATATTATATAGATTCTTTCTTTACCCTTCTTCCTCAAATCAACCTAATCAATTTACTCCATAATCGTTCTAGCATTGAGAAAACACACACACACACACACAAACAAACAAACACGACCAAGCAAAGAGACATATGGCCCACCCCTACACACACACACACACACACACACACACACACACACACACACACACACACACACACACACACACACACACATACACACTCAACCACCCCCACTCCATCCCCCTTCCCCACACGCACTCTCTCCCCCTAACACACACACATACACACATACACACACACACACACACACACACACACACACAACACACACAACACCCATCCACCCCTCCCACACGCCTCTCTCACCCTAACACACAAATACACACATAACACACAACCACCACCACTTCCACCCACCCCCTCCCCCCTTCCCCACACCCGCCTCCACTCTCCCCCCTTTCCCTACACTCTCCCCCTCCCCCCTCACCCCCTCCCCCTTCCCCACACCCACCGACACCAAACCTTAAATATCCGTTATTAGAAATATTTCCCTCCCCGCTGGATGGCTGGTCCCATGCCATCTGAGTCTGGTGTTAATATGATCTTCTTTGATGCAACTTCCAACCGCGCTCTTCGTGTTTGTTGGGCCCGTGATGGATCACTAGGACGACCGCCTCTCCGATTACGGCTGGCTCTGGCTTCGGTTTTGGCGCGTTCCGTTCCCGCCGAGTGGATGGATACGAGCGCATATTTTGTGCTGTGGGGGGAGGGGGGTGGGGGGTAGGTGTGTTTGTGTTTGGTTTGTGGGGGGATTTTTGTCCTTGGGGGTGTGTTTGGGAGATTTTTTTATATTATTTGGTTTTTATATGGTAAATGTTTAAGTTTAGTTGGTATCGGTTTGGAAATGATTACATGGGAGGGGCGCGGGATGTTTTTCTTTTGTTTTGTTTTTTTCTTCTTCTTCTAGAGGAGAGGGTAAGCTATCGGTTTCGAACGCAGCCACTCAAAGCAATGGAAGGGAACCACTTGAAACATTTTTGGCCCAGTGTGTTATGAACGTATTTTCGTGGTAACAGATATATCAGAATGAAAAAGAAAAATAATAAGAAAAGGGGGTGAGACGAAAATGATAAACAGTTTGCACTCGAATCTTGTTTAATAAGAGATGTAAAGAATACGAGATTTTTTTTTTTTTTTTTTTTTTTACACGTGGGAAAAAAAATATTTGAAGTTTCAAGAACGATCAAGTTTGAATAAAGGTTAAAATAAGATGGCTTATTATTAATTAAATTCAGTGATCCTTATTCGCTTCTTGACAGTCAGGAGAGGGTGCATGAATAAGCATATCTACTCATGACAGATATTACATCATATTTCCAATTGTTTGACTGAATAATGTGTCTTGAGTTGTCAAATGCATGCACGCTGAGTGATATCATGACCCTGAAATTTATAATAGAGTTTATGGATAAAGACAATGAGAAAATACAGTGAGTGGAGTGTGGGTTTATTAAGATTGGTAAACTGTAAATATATCGTATATGTTAAAATATATAGGTGTTATATATATATATAATATATATATATATATATATATAAATTATATTATATAATACTATAATATATATATATATAGATATATTATAATATTAAAAAAAATATTAGTAAAATATATATATATATATATATTATTATATACATATATATATATGTATATGTATATATATATATATATATATAATTATATATCAATTATATATATATATATATATGTATATATATAAAATAGATTATATATATATATTAATATATATAAAAGTATAGTATATAAAAGATATAAATATATATATAATAGTTATTTTATTATATATATATAAATTATATATATATATATATATGTATGTGGTGTATATATAAATAATATATATATATAATAATACTATACTATTATAATATATCTAAATATATATGTTGTGTTTGTATTTTAAAAAATAGCGTTAAAATATATTTATAGTTATATATTAAATATATATATATATATTTATATATATAAATAGTATTTTTTATACATATATATACATAATAATATATTATTAAATTAAAAAATATATAAATAATGTATAATATTTAAAAATTATATATATATGATATATATATATATATAATATATATTAGTGTGTGTTGTGTGTGTTGTTATATGTATTATGAATATACGTAATTTATATATAATATAACATATATATCTATATATATATATAATTATGTGGTGTGTGTGTGATGTATATACGTATATATATATATATATATATATATATATATATACGTATACATATACAAACACACACACACACAAAAACCACACACACTCACACACACACCACATATATAATTATATATATAATATGTATATATATTATTATATATATATATATATTATATATATATTAACCTCATTCTGTGTGTGTGTGTGTCTTGTGTGTGTAGTTGGATATACGGTTATATTATATATATACATATATATATCTACATATATATATATATATATATATATATATAAATATATATACGTATCATATACATACCCACACACACACACACCAGACACACACACACTCACACACACAACACATAAATATATAAATATATATATATATATATTATATATATATATATAATTATACCACATTGTATGTGATTCTGTGTCTGTGAAGAAAGAAGAAGTCTGAGTGTGTGAGAGAATATGTGTATTGTGTGTGAAGAGAGAGAAGAGAGAGAAGAGAAGAGAGAAGAGAAAGAGAGGAGAGAGAGAGAGAGAGAGAATAGGGAGAGAGAGAGAGAGGAGAGAAGGAGAGAGAGGAGAGAGATAGCGAGAGAGAGAGGCGAGGAGAGAAGAGCGAGAGATGAGGAGAGAGAGAGAGAGAGAGAGATAGAGACGAGAGAGGACGAGGAAGGAGAAGAGATGGAGAGAGAGAGAAGAGATGAGAGGAGAGGAGGAGAGAGAGAGCGGAGAGGGAGAGAGAGGAATAGAGAGAGGGAGAGAGAGCGAAGGAGAGAGGACAGAGAGCGGCGAGGAGAGGAATGGAAGAGAGAGAGAGAGAGAGAGAGAGAAGGAAGCAATGGAGAAAGAAACAAACAAGAGCCAGACAAACAGACTGATCGGAAAACACATAGGAAAACAAACATTTATCATAGTATCATTTTTATATTCATCGTAAATACTACCACTGCTATTGCTTCATATCTGATAATGATGATAACATCAATACTGATCCGATGATAAAGATAATATAATCATCAAAATGGTGATTGAATTTCAGAGGATAATGATAGTAGTTACAGTAATGATGATGATAATCATTGTGATAATGACAGCAATTATGATAATACTAATGAGAGTAATCATCATCATAGTAATAAAGATCATATTGATAACGATGACAATGATGATATTGATAATGATAATAATCATATATTAATAGCAACAACAACACTGATAATCATAAAAGTTATATTATTAATAATTGTGGTGATAATAATAATAACAATAATGATACTAACAAGAGAAATGGAAATGATAATGATAATTATAACAGAAGCAATAATGATTAAAAAAAATGTTAACTGCAGTTTTATCTATATAAACATACATTTGAAAGGTACAAATAGATAACACCAGATCGAGAAGAAAACAAATGATATTTCAAATCTTACGAAGAAAAGGATGATAAAATATAGAATTCCAATGAATACAAACAAAAAAATGGACATAAGTCGTTTGATAACATATCTCAGACGGCGCAACGATCAAAAAGAACATTAAAAAGGTCTTTAATCCCCTTTATATTTCTTGAAACCTTAAGCTGTGTTGTAGAAGAAAAACAGGAAACATCAATAAGCGTTTTGTCTGTAGGTGGTTTTGGATGTGTGTGTGTGTTTGTGTGTGTGTTTGTCAGTGTGTCTGGATGTACACGGGAGTTTGTGTGTGTGTGTGTGTGTGTGTGTTTGTCTGTGTGTCTGGATGTATACGGGAGTTTGTGTGTGTTTGTCTGTGTGTCTGGATGTACACGGGGGATTGTGTGTGTGTGTGTGTGTTTGTCTGTGTGTCTGGATGTACACGGGGGATTGTGTGTGTGTGTGTGTGTGTTTGTCTGTGTGTCTGGATGTACACGGGGGATTGTGTGTGTGTGTGTGTGTGTTTGTCTGTGCGTACACAGGAGTTTGTGTGTGTGTGTTTGTCTGTATGTATGGATGTACACGGGAGTTTGTGTGTGTGTGTGTATGTGTGTGTGTGTGTTTGTCTGTGTGTCTGGATGTACACGGGAGATTGTGTGTGAATGTACATGGGAGTTTGTGTGTATGTTGGGGGGGGGGGGCTGTATGTGTGTTTAGTTGTGGGGATGGGAATAGGTGTGTGAGGGTGGATATGGGTGGGTGGGTTGTGTAAGTATGGTTGTGTGTGGGTGGATGTCTATATCTGCCTGTGTCTGTGTTTGTGAATGATTATCCATACAATTATTGGCAGATGTAACCCACCCCCTCTCCGTCCACCTTCTCTTAGCCCACCTCCCTCTCTGTACCCACTTTCCTCCTTCCTTCTCCCACTCTCCGCGTCCCTCTCCCCCATCTCAAATACCTCTCCTTTTTTTTTTTGGGGTTAAAAAAACCCCAAACCGGGGGTTGCTACCCACGTTTTTTTCCACTTCTTCCCCTTTTTCAATCATTTCCCTTTTTTGTCTTTATATTTCCATGTTCCCCATCCCCTCCACACATCCCTCCCCCCCACCCCCCTCACTATCTTCTCTCTCTCCAACTTTCCGTCCACACCCCCACCCTCCCCACTTCTCCTCCCCTTCACTTCCTTCTCCCCCACCCTGCCCATCCCTCTCCTCCACTCCACATCACCCCTCACCCCTCCCCACATACCTTTCCCCTTCCCCACATCCATTTCCCCTCCCCACATCCCCCCCCTCCCTTCACTTCTCTTCTCTCCATCCCACATCCCTTTCCCCCACTCCACATCCCCATCCCCCTCCCCACATCCCTTTCCCCACTTCTCCCCCCTTCACTTCCCTTCCCCCCACCCCAAATCCTTCCCCCCCCCACCCCACATCCCTCTCCTCCTCCCCATTGTCTCTCCCCTCCCTCTCTTACCTTCTATACCCCCTCTCCCTTCCCCTTCCCCATCCCCTTACCCCCATTCAGCCTTATCAAGGAACTTCACAACGACCTTGATGATTGAGCGACATTTAAAAGAATATAAATCTTATCAGATATCATGTTATATGCTTGTAATGAGTGTTAATAACGACCAAAGATACACAAACAGAAATCGTACATATCTTTACAGACAAGTAGCTAAATTTGTGTGTACATTGTAACAATAATTTATGTACGCGCATACTTGAATGGTGGATCACATGTATGTAAATGATTGCAAATGCAGTCAGAAATTGAAACAATACTAAGAAAAAGAAATTCACATGTACACGCTATCAAATTGCCAAATGGGAACCGATCACAAGCATATACAGACATACTCAAGTACACACACACATACGCACACACGCACACACATTATTAGAGAGAGAGAGGGTTGGGAGTATGCGAGAGATAGATAGATAGGGGAGAAAAGGTGAGAGTGGGGTGGAAAAGAAGGGAGGGGAGAGAAGAGAGAAAGAGGAGAGAGAGAGAGATGTAGAGAGAGAGAAGAGAGATAGACAGAGAGAGAAGAGAGAGAGGAGAGAGAGTCGGAGAGAGAGTATTCGAGAGAGGATGGGTGAGGTTATAGAGAAGTGAGGAGAGAGAGACGAGAGAGATGAGAAACACAGATCGGAGATTGAGAGAAGGCGGAGAGAGAGAGAGAGTTACAGAGAAGTGAGAGAGAGAGACAGAGAGACAGAAACACAGAGAGAGTGAGAGAGGGGGGAGAATAGAGAGGGAGAGAGAGACAGAGAGACAGAAACACAGAGAGAGTGAGAGAGGGGGAAGAATAGAGAGCGAGGGAGAGACAGAGAGACAGAAACACGGAGAGAGTGAGAGAGGGGGGATAATAGAGAGCGAAAGAGAAACAGAGAGACAGAAACACATAGAGAGTGAGAGAGGGAGGTAACAAAAGAGAGGGCGTAAAAAAACAGGAGAGATCAGCGAGACACAGAAACACATAGAGAATGAGAGAGGTAGGGGGGATAATAGAGAGCGTAGAGAGACAAAAGACAGAAACACATAGAGAGTGAGAGAGGGAGGAGAATAGAGAGCGAGAGAGAGACAGAGAGACAGAAACACATAGAGAGTGAGAGAGGGAGGAGAATAGACAGTGAGAGAGAGACAGAGAGACAGAAACACATAGAGAGTGAGAGAGGGAGGAGAATAGACAGTGAGAGAGAGACAGAGAGTGAGAGAGGGAGGAGAACAGAGAGCGAGAGAGAGACAGAGAGACAGAAACACATAGAGAATGAGAGAGGGAGGATAATAGAGAGCGAGAGAGAGAAAGAGAGGCAGAAACACAGAGAGAGTGAGAGAGGGAGGAGAACAGACAGTGAGAGAGAGACAGAGAGACAGAAACACAGAGAGAGTGAGAGAGGGAGGAGAATAGAGAGCGAGAGAGAGACAGAGAGACAGAAACACATAGAAAGTGAGAGAGGGAGGAGAATGGAGAGCGAAAGAGAGACAGAGAGACAGAAGCACATAGAGACTGAGAGAGGGAGGAGAATGGAGAGCGAGAGAGAGACAGAGAGACAGAAACACATAGAGAGGGAGGAGAATAGAGAACACGAGAGAGATTGTCAGTAGCACATGAGTATACACACACAAACGAAAAATCTCCCCTGCACAAAACGAAGCACAGCTGTTATAAAGTCAGATGTTCCATTAACAAGCAAAAAAATATCAATTTACAAGTGTATACGAACGATATTCGTCATGAACTTTGCATTCTGATTGTGCATGATGATTCTGTTTTAATTAGTATCCAATTAATGATAGATGACCGATTATTCTTTGCATTATTATCTCCACCTTTCATCCTCTATGTTTGCCTTTTGTTCGTTTGCTATTTATCGAGTTGTATCATCATTTGTTTTTTTATTTATTTATCAACTTAGTTATCTTACGATATTGTTATATATTTTTCACTGTTATCGCTTTTATTATCATAAAACTTCGTACTCCACTAAATCTTCTTTTATTTTTTTCCCTTTTTTATGACTTGATAAATTTTATATGAATATATATGTACCTCAACTCACTTCATTAAATGTTGCCGATTATTCTCTTCCAATATACTTAATTCGTTATCTTATAAAAGGATAGACGTTTTGTGCTTAATCGCTCTTTTTATTTTCTTTCGTTCTTTCTTTCTTATTTTGTGTAATCTCCTGTCTGCTTTTTTCGTTCCTATTCGATGATAGGCTTTTATTTTTGCTTGTTTTTTTCTTCTGTTCTCTTATCTACGTTCTGGATGCTTTGTGACAGGATGTTGATTAATATTGACTTGAATAAACAGATACGCAGGGTTATGTGCGTGCTTACATACGACATGTTCATCCACACATACACACATAAACACATATTGATTTATACACAAGAGCGCGCACACACAAACACACATAAACACAAACACACGCACACACACATCTCACCACTAGTTTAATTCAGTTAAACTACACTAGAAAATCCAAAACCTAAAACGACAAAGCTTGATAAATCTAATGGGTTTTCATACAACATAAAACAAACATTATTGCAGTTTTAGTTTTGAATTAAATGATCGTGTTAGCCAGCTGGACATAAAATCATTGAGAAAAGTACATTAAATTCAGCCATAAAAGCAACTGTTTGAGTCTTATTTATTCGTGTTACTTTCGTTGTTGAAAATTTTATCATCAAATCAATCGCACGTCGTTACTCACTGTCATTAAGATCTGTTAATTTACATTGCTAATTACTGTATCAAAGCCCATTTTTTACATTGTCTTATCATTATCATACGTAATGATCACGTAATCATATTCTTGCATCAGTTTTATTTTTTCCCTCTATTTTTCCACAACAACATACATATATACACAGCGGGAAACGAGCATAAACCTAACCTAGGTATCGATTATTTAACAAGTGTCACTGACTGATATTTATTAGGTCGAATTAGTATATTTCCAAAGATCCGTGTTATTATTAATGAGAGCTCGAGATATTAACTGAATATATTACTCCATCTGGAAAGTACACCTGTCAAAATTCCTCCTAAAACACATGTCAACGGGACAAGAATGGCCGCATCTGTTAGGTTAGGAAAATTGGATGAATTCGGAATGTCTCCATAGATAGACGTTCGTGTTGAAAGGTTATCGAAAGTCGAAAGAAAATTCTCTTTGTATTTCACTTTTCTTTATCTTTTCCTAACAGTCGATAATAAGTTTGATGAATAATTTAAAAAGCAAATCAGGTCCATAAATCAAACGGCTACTGTAGGAAATGTGCAACGTCCTTTGCTAAAACATGTTGCTGCGAATGATGCTAATATTGATGTCGTTAATTCTAGTCATATAGCAATTCAAATTTGTATCATTATCTGAGATAAATTAAATGTAAAAAGAGAGAGAAAAAGAGAGTGAGAGTGAGAGGGTGGGAAGGAGAGAGAGAGAGAGAGAGAGAGAGAGAGAGAGAGAGAGAGAGAGAGAGAGAGAGAGAGAACGAGAGAGACAGGGAAAGAGAGAGAGAGAAAAAGAGAGAAAGAAAAACGCACGATGACAGGGAAGGAATGAAAGAGATGAGAGAGAGGGAATAGAGCAAGAAAGATAAAAAAAAAATAAAAAAACGCACGGAGGGAAAGAAGTGTGAGAGAGAGAGAGAGAGAGAGCAGAATGAGAGAGAGAGTGAGAAGCGAGCAAGAATAACGAAAAAGAGAGATCTGAGATACAGAGACAGAGAGAAAAAGAAAAAAGAGAGAGAGTAGGTACACGAGAGCACGAGGAGAGGGAAAGACCAGAGAGAGAAGAACGAAAGGAAGTGGGAAGGGGGTGAAAAAGAGAGAAAGAAATACACACGGAGGGAAAGACAGAGAGAGAGAGAGAGAGAGAGCGAGCAAGAGAGAGAGAGAGAGAGACAGAGAAAGAGAGAGAGAAAAAAGAGAGAAAGAAATACACACGGAGGGAAAAGAGCAGAGGGGGAACAGACAGAGAGACAGAACAAGCAAGAGAGAGGAGAGAGAGAGGAGAGAGAGCGAATAGCGAGAGCGATAGAGCGAGCGAGAGAGAGAGAGAGAGAGAGAGAGAGAGAGAGAGAGAGAGAGAGAGAGAGAGAGAGAGAGAGAGAGAGAGAGCAAGAGAGAGAGAGAGAGAGAGAGAGAGAGAGATGGCGACCCAAGATAGCGAGTCGTCGGTTTTTCTTAATTAATCTTCCTCCGTGACAAAAGGCGTTGATATGATCGTCAGTATGGGTGGTAAGCTGTCAGGGAAGTGATATTGATCATTGGCATCCCTTAAGGTAAGAAAGTGGGGGGGGGGGCAAGGGAAGGGGGGATGAGTGGTAAGAAGGGGGACGTGGAAAAGGGGAAGGAGAGGTAGTTAAGAGGGGAAGGGAGAGTAGGAGGGAGGGAGAGAGATAGAGAAGGAAGGGAGGTGATGAGAGTAATGACGGAAGAGGGGATAAGGAGGCGAAGGAAGGGTATGTGAAAGAGAAGAGAGAAGAGAAGGACAAGGGGGTGCATTGAGAAAGAGATGAAGGGGAATTTAAAAGAGGAGTAGGAAAAGACAAGAAAGGGAGAGAGAAAGAGGGGGAAGGGAGGGTTAGAGAAAAAAAGGGGGGGGCCTAGAGAGCACGGGGGGAGTAGGAAGAGTGAAGAGGTAAGAAAAGGGGAAGGAGTTAGAGAAAGGGACAGAGAGGTAACAGAAAGAGGGAAGGAGAGAGAGGGGTGGGGGAGGAGACTAAGAAGCAAGGGAAAAGGAGTAAGTGAAGTAGCGAGGGGGGGGGGGAAGGGGAAAAGAGGGAAGTTAGGGAAGAGGGAAGGAGTAGCAAGAGCTGAGGGCAAAGGGTTAGAAGTAAGGGAGATTCATCACCCTTACAAGTGACAGTCGGTAACACTTACCAAAGGACGGTGTCGAGAAGTGATGAGATAATGTCGTGGTGATCTTGTAGTGATGATGTGGTGTGTTATCATAACGAGAAAATGTCGAACAGATGTTATCACAACTATTCATTGTCCTTAGCATTATACCTATGTGCGTTTTGTCATCGTTATCACACACACACACACACACACACACACACACACACATATTTATTTATTTAAATCCATATTTAGTCGTTACCATCCATGTAACAAGCTTAACCTATCTTATCTTATTAATTATTACTTATCTCTTTATTTACATATTGATTTGTCTTATCTATTTACCTATCTATTCCATCAATCCATTTCTCCATTTACATTCACTTTGGCCATGAAATCAAAACCACAAAATTCACAAAGACCAAAAAACATATTCCAACATAAAAATCAGACACATTAATCGAACTTTAAAAAAAAGAATAATATCTTAGTGTGTGGCTTCTCCACCCCCCCCCCCCCCCCCCCCCCCCCCACCCACACCCCCCCCCCCCCCCCCCGTGTCCATCCATATCATTCTGCCAACATATTTCATCCTTATTCGCTTTAATTACGATGTAAATCTATAATATCTCCACCAATGATGCCACCTGCTGTGCGCTAATGGTGTGTGTCCGCACTTTTTCTCACGTGGGTTGACTTCAGAGAGAGGAGGGATGCAGAGACAGTGCTGGTAACTGTGGGTTTGTTGTGGGTGTGTGGGTGTGGGTGGGGTGGGGTGGGATGGGGTGGGGGGTGGGGCGGGGGGGATTGTGTGGGTGTGGGGTGGGATTGGTGGGGGGATTGTGTGTGTGGGGTGGGTGGGGGGGTTGTGTGTGTGTGTGTGGGGGGGGGTGATCGTGTGTGTGGGGGGGGGGGGTTGGTGTGGGGGGGATGAATGGGGGGATTGTGTGGTTTGTTGTGTGGGTGGGGGTGAGGGGTGGGGGGTACTGTGTGTGTGTTTGTGTTTTTATCTCTGATGTGTTGTTTGTTACTAGCTCAGTGTTTTTTCTAGGTGTTGTGTGGGGTGTGGTCGAATGTGTATGTTTGGGTTGATGTTGTTACTAAGAGTGTTTTTTTTGGGGTTGTTGGTGGGGGGGCGGTGGGGGGGGAAGGGTTGGTGTGGGGGGTCTATTGTGTAGGTGGGGTGGGTGGGGTTGGGGGGATGGGATAGATATTGTGTTGTGTGAGGGGGGTGGTTGTGTGGGGGGTGGGGGGGATTGTGTGTGTTGAGGTGGGGGAGGTTTGTGCATGGGGTGGGGTGAGGGATTATGTGTGTGTGTGTGTTGTGTGTATGTGTGTGTGTGTTCTGTGTGTGTGTGTGTGTGTGTGTGTGTGTGGTCTACATATGTGCTATCATAATACAACGTACATCTTAATTTCCCAGCTCACCTTTCATCTGAAGAGGTAGAGAGGGGAGAAGGAGCAAAGGAGGGAGGGAGGGAGGCCGGGCAGGCAGTAGTCGGGTAGTTTCATCCCAGTGTCAATCACAGTGATAGACACAGGATTAATCTGTATTACAGTGATAAGGACTAATGAATCGAAGAAGCCTTTGCTGGCGCCGCACGACCGCACCCCGCACCGCCCGCCCGCCGCTCCGCACCGCCCGCCGCCCCGCCCCCCGCCCCGCACGCCCGCACCCCGCCGCCCGCAGCACCGCCACCGCGACGCCGCCCGCGCTCCCCGCCCCAACCACCCGCACGACTGGGACGAACTGGGACGACTGGGACTGATTTCCACCGCAACGGACTTGGGATTCCCCCTCCCCCCTCACGCCTCCCCCCCCTTCCCGCCCCCCCCCTTGCCCTCCCCCCCCATCTCTCATCCCCTTGCTGCCCCCCCCCCCTCCCCCATCTCTTCACCCCTCCACCTCTTATACTCAGACCCCTACCCCTTCCCTCCCACTCCCTCCACCCCTCTCTCTGCCCTCTCCCTCCCCTTCAATTCACCTCTCCTTTCGCCCTCTCCCTGCCTCCCTCTCCCTTACCCTGCCCCCCCCCCTCCCTCACCTAGATAGTGCCACCACGGGTACCTGTTTCACCTGGCCCGACGGTGTCTTTGTCCCGGCACTCCTCACCCCCCCCCCCAATCTTCCCCATTCCCTTATCCCTCCTCATTCTCTTCCCCCTACGTCGCTTATTCTTCCTCCTCCCTATACCGCCTTTCTTTCTTCCCTTCCCTGCCTTTCCTTCCCCCCCCCCCCCCCCCCCCCCCCCCCACCCCC
>NW_028234434.1:17084532-17087032 GCF_977035675.1 Penaeus japonicus
ATACATGTATATATGTATGTATGTATGTATGCATGTAATATATGTATATACATGTGTGTGTGTGTGTGTACATGTATGTACCGTATATATGTATATATATAAGAACTCATACATATGCATATACCTACACATTTACATTTACTTACACGTGTAAATAGATACATGTATGTAGATACATGCACATATTATCTATATATCTATCTGTAGTCTGATTATCGTTCTTAGATAAGAAATGTCATCGGCCTATATTACAAATTTTCTTATCCTTCCATGCGAAGAATATACTGAATAAAATTGTAATGACAAATTGGGGTATATGAGAGCATCTTGTGACTATCCTTTTATTTATTTATCTTTTAGTATATACATATATATGTATATATATATATATTTTTTTTTTTTTTTTTTTTTTTTTGGGGGGGGGGTTAAACTTTCCTGTTCTAATGATTTACTAAATCTCAACGTTTTTCGACGTAATTTTTAATGGTATGAAAACTCTTCCTTTTTCCCGCTCATTTATTTGATTGAATTATGATTTTTAGTTTCACGATAGCGGTAAATCATTATGGTTGAATTATCACTAGTAGGCGAGTTAGAATTTCAAAATGTCGTGTATACCATTAAACAGTCTGACATTTATTTTCATCTGCATTCGATAAATTTTGTTTTATTTACCCGTGTAATTATAATTCGACAATGTTCTACTATTGATATAGGTATATCTATTTATCTTTGCAATATGATGCAACGCTGTTCAACTTCGGTAATCGGTAAATCATCATTAATTATCATTATCAAAATATATATCGAAATAAATGAAAATTTGAAGAAGAAAAAATTGGTTTGAAAGTGATATTGGAATTATTGCACTATTATGATCATTGAAAAACGCTATTGAATTATAACTTAAACACCTTACTTTGTGATCCTTTCATCGTGTTTTCCCCTCAACTCCAACAGCTGTGTGTCGACTATTAATCATAAGCTCTACAAGCTGTCCTTTGCTTCGAAAAATTATCGGTAAAAATGAACAACTCTTTTTTTTTTTTTTTTTTTTTTTTTTTTTCATCAGAGTTTGTCTCGTCTCGTAACGTTTTCTTTTCTTTTCTTTTTCTTTTTCTTTTTTTTTTAGTAATGTCTAATTTTTTTTTTTTACTTTGGTTTTCGCTTTTTCGGGTGATTGAGTGTTTGTTCATTGTTTCGTTACGTTTGTTGGATTTTTATTTGTTCTCGTAATTTCGATTTCCTTGAATTGTCTTTTTTTCTTTTTTTTTACTCCCGTTTCTTTATATATTTTGTTGTTTTTTTCCTCCTTGTTTATTGTTTTCTTAGAAATTTCTTTTTAGTTTTTTTTATCTACTCTCTATGTTTATTCTTTATTTTTTTGTTATCATATCTTATCATATTTCTCTATACATTTCTTACTATTTTTTCCTTCATTCTATTTTCTTACTACCCTTCATCCTATTTTCTCTTCTTTTTATTTATTCATTCTTTCTTTATTCCATCTCACTCTATGTCCATGTTTCTTCTCTCATTTCTTCGACCTCCTCTCCCTCTCTTCCATTATTTCCCTCTTTTCTTATTCACTTTTCTTACACATTTCTTCTCGTTTTCTCTCTTCGTTCTTTCTCCTTCTCATTAGCTCTCCATCTTTCTTCTATTTTTTTCCATCCATCCTCCGTCTTCCTCTCTCTTTTGCCTTCCTCGTTTCTCCCTTTTCTTGTGGTCTCTCCCTCTTCTTCACTTTCTTTCTCTCCCTCTCCTTTTCCTTGTTCTCTTGATCACCTCCCCCCTCCCCCTTCTCCTCCCTCCCCTCTTTATCCGCTGCCCTCCCTCTTCTATCAGCCCACTTCCACCCCTCTCCCTCCCCTCCCTTTCCTCTTACCCTCTCCTCCCTCCCCTCTCTACCCACTTCTACCTCCTTCCCTCCCCCTCCCCCCCCCCCCCCACCCCCCCCCCCCCCCCTCCCCCCTCCCTCCCCTCTCTCCCCTCTCTACCCACTACCACCTCCTTTCCTCCCCCTCCCCCCATCATCTGCTAACTTACCAGGTACCACACCTCCTTTCTCCCCCGCCCCTCCCCCAACCCTCTCTCCATCCTCTTCCCCTACCGCACTCACCCCCTTCTCTTCTCTCTCCCCTCTCTACCCACTACCACCTCCTTTCCTCCCCCTCCCCCCATCATCTCTTTACCCAGTACCACCTCCTTTCCTCCCCCTCCCCCCACCTCTCTCCCTCCTCTCCCCTCCCTCCCCCCTTCCTCTCTCCCCTCTCTACCCACTTCCACCTCCTTTCCTCCCCTTCCCCTCCCCCCATCTCTCTACCCACTACCACCTTCATTCCTCTCCCCCCCCCACCTCTTTCCCTCCCCTCCCCTCCCTCCCCCTCCCCTCTCTCCCCTCTCTACCCACTACCACCTTCTTTCCTCCCTCTCCCCCTACCTCTCCCCCTCCCCTCCCCTCCCTCCCCTCCCCTCCCCCCCATCTCTCTACCTACTA
>NW_028234434.1:17092032-17104532 GCF_977035675.1 Penaeus japonicus
TATTTTCTTCTATAAATATTTTCCTTTCATTTATGATAACATTAAAATCCATTAATTTTACAAGTACGTAGTCGATGATATATAATCACATTCAAAACATAGATTTC
The DNA here is from genome assembly GCF_977035675.1 of Penaeus japonicus. Classification (NCBI taxonomy): domain Eukaryota; kingdom Metazoa; phylum Arthropoda; class Malacostraca; order Decapoda; family Penaeidae; genus Penaeus; species Penaeus japonicus. The sequence goes on from NW_028234434.1 coordinate 17,092,140, forward strand.
CCACGCACAAAAAAACAAATCGACATTCGAAAAAACACAAACAATCAATATACAGACAAACATACATACATCCAAACACAACAACCCAATATTCTCCCCCCAGTGACCTGGTCTGACCTCGGCCCGCACGCGTCCGCCATCTTGTAGGTGATCCATCAGTGACGTCACGGCCACCCTCCGAGAACTCCCCAGGATGAATACTGTTACTTTCGTTTATTGGCCGGCCTATGGCGACGAAAGCTGAATAATTTATGGAGATATAGGCCTAGACATGTTTTTCTCTCTCCCAGCCTGTGCGTGTGAAGATGTTTGTTGTTGTGGTTAGTATGGGTGAATCTTTAAGGGGGTAGTGTGGGGGTGGGGGGAAGGGAGAGGGTTGTCAAGTATACGATTATTTTTGGCGCGCGCGGGAAAGCAAAACAAAAGAGTTGGGATTGTGCGTTTTCTATCTAGTCTGTAATAAAAACAAATAGAGAAGAAAAAAAATACGTTTAGCTGTAGACAATCCAAATCAACCCTAAAACTAACAAATAAAGGAATAGTCTTCTATATCGGAGGATAGAAACATAAGTTATCCAAAATATAAAATAAAACAAAAGAAAAATATCTGTTTCGCTTCTTTCGTTCCGGACGCTTCAAAAATGTCGATGCAAACCCTACAAAGAACAATCAAAGACCTTTTCTTCTTCCTTTCTTTCGCTATCACAAACCCTTCCCAGAGGCAACCCGAAGTGTGAGTGAGGCGATGGCGGTTGGAGGAAAGGGGGATGAGGAAAGGGGAGATGAAGAAGAGGAAGGGAGAGAGGGAGGGATGGTGATGAGGAGGAGAGGGAGGGGGGGCGAGGAGGAGGAGGAGGAGAAGGAGGGATGAGGAGGAAGGGAGAAAGGGAGGATGGTAGAGGAGTTGGGGAGGGATGATGATGAGGAAGAGAGGGAGGGGGGATGAGAAGGAGGAGGAGTAGAAGAGGGAGGGATGAGGAGGAAGGGAGAAAGGGAGGGAGGTAGAGAAAGGAGAGAGGGATGAGGAGGAAAGGAGAAAGGGAAGGAGGTAGAGGAAGGAAGGAGGGATGAGGAGGAGGAGGAGGAAGAGAGGGAGGGATGAGGGTGAAGAAGGGGAGGTAGAAGGAAGAAGGGGTAAAGGGGGAAACACTGGTGATAGATATTGATAGATGAGAAGAGTGAGGGATATGGAAAGAGTGAGAACGATCGACGAAAAGATACAGACGTAGGATGATAGATTGGAAGGGAGAGATAAAGAGAAACAGAGAGATAGAGAGAGGGGGGGGGCGGGAGGGAGGACGGAAGAAAGTGAGAGAGAGAGAGAAACAGAAACAGAAAGTGATAGAGAGAGAGAGAGAGAGAGAGAGAGAGAAAGAGAGGATGAAATAAAGACAGATTAACAACTATGCAGAAAGAGACACAAGGGAAGACAAACACCAGCCATATTGAAAACAAACAATAACAGAAACCGAACATCCGAAAAGAAAGATAAAAAGGGAGAGAACAAGAAGAAAAAGAAACATGAAGAAAAAAAATCCACTAAAATGAACACGAGTTGAGGAATCTGAAAATAGGTTAGGAAAGAGAAAGACTTTGTATAAAAAGAAAAAAAAAATATTCGCTGGTGCTATAGTTCTTATGTGGTCGTTGACGATGGTTCTTTAAAATGTCAGTGGGTCACGTTCCAGAAAGAAATAGTAATTGAGTATAAATTTAAAGAAAAGTGAATAGGTCAATAATATTGTAGAAATAATTAGCATTTCTAATATATATATATATTATATATATATATATATATATATATATATAATATATATATATATATATATATTATATATATATATATATATATATTATATAAAATATATATATATATATATTTATATATATATATATACATATATGTATATATATGTATATATATATATATTTAAGGAGCGAAGGATGAAGATGAGGAGGAGGAGAAGGACAAGGGAAAGGAGGGACAGATGAAGAAGAGCTAGAGGGAGGAGAGAGGAAATGGGAAGAGAAGGAGGAGGAGAAAGGAGACAGAGAGAGGAAGAAGACAGAGGGATGAAGGGGGGAAGAGAGAGGAGGCAGGAAAGGGAAAGGGAAATAGAGAGGAGGAGGAAGAGATCGGGAAGCAGGGAGGGAGAAAGAAGAAAAAGAGGAGGACGAGAATATAGGAGACAGAGACGACATAAGGGCAAAAGAAAAGGACAAGAATAAGGGGAAAGGGGTAAAAGAAGATAGAGGGCATACAGAAGGGATGGAGATGGAGCGGAAAAGAAGGTACAGAGATAAAGAAGAAGAAGACGAACGAGAAGAGAGAAGATAAAGGAAGAGTAGGAATGAGGGGGGAGGAAGGAGAGAGATAGAGTGAGGGTGTAGAAAGGGGGGGGGAGAGATAAAGAGAGGGAGGATGTACGAAAGGGGAAAAGATACAGGAAGGGTAGAATGTGGGGATAAGGGGGGAGGGGGAGGAGATACAGTATAGGAAGGGAGGGAAAGGGGGGGGGTGTAGAAAGGGTTGCATCTGCGTGGGTCTTCCGGGTGATCCATCACGCTGGTGACGTCACCCTGCCGCTGTTCTCAGGTCACGCTAGGCCGATCGCCCATAAACCGCTCTTATTACGAGTTCATGGAATTTTCGGACATAAACGGCGGGAGTGACTCTTATTCCGTTTTCTATCTCCTTTCTTCGTTTATAGATAATTCATGATTATTTTTTGTATATGTATCTTTTCCCCTTATCGGAGGGAGATAGAAAAGGGGGGGGTAAGGGGAAAGGGGGGCGGAGACCCCACAAGGGACTCGTTACGGTTGTTGGGTCACGCACTCTGCCTAAATCCTTCGTTCTGCGTTCTTCCCCCTTTCCTCTGTTTCCCTCTTTCGCCAATCCTCTATTTGGCTTCCCATTCTTCTTCTTCTACTACTCTTTTCGTTTCTCTTTCTTTCTTTTCTCTCATTTTTTTTCCTTATTCTCCTCTCCCTCCTTTTCCTTCTCTTTCTTCTTCTCTCTCTCTTTCTCACGTTTATCCCTCTTCTTTTCCATTTTTTTCTTTCATTTTCTTCTTCTCCCTTCTTTCTCTTTTATCCCTTATTCTGTCCTTTCTCTTTTCCTTCTTCTCTTTCCATCCCTTTTATTGGTCTTTCCCTCTCCTTGATTTCTTCTCCCTTCTCTTTCTTTCTTTTCTTCCATCTCTCTTTTCCTTTTATTTCCTGCTCCTTCTTTCATTTTCCATCCTGATCTTTCTTTCCTTATTCTCTTTCTTCCTCTTGTTGTCCTTCCTTCATTTCTCCTTTCATTTATATTTCGTCTCTTTGTCTTTCTCTTTTAATTCCTCTTCCACGTTCTATATCTTTTCCTCTCCCTTCTTTCCCTATTTTTTTTTCTTTTTTTTCTCTCTCTGTTTCCCCTCATTTCCTTTTTCTTCTTCTTTTTTCTTTCTTTATCTTCCTCTCCCTTCTTTCTTTCCCTTTTTTCTTCCCTTCCTCTCTCTTTTTATTTCACCTTATTATTACTGTTTATTATCTTTGATCTTTCCCCTCCCCCCCAATATATTTTTTCTCTAAGTTCCCCTCTTCCTCTCCTTTTCCCCTTTTTTCCGCCATACGCCCACTTCCCTTCATTCCCTTCTTTCCCCACCCCTTCACCTCTCCCTCTCTCCTCACATCCTCACCCCTTCACCCCTTCCTCTACCCCTCACCCCCTCCACCCCTCACCCCTTCCTCCACCCCCTCCACCCCTCACCCCTTCCTCCACCCCCTCCACCCCTCACCCCTTCCTCCACCCCCTCCACCCCTCACCTTTTCCTCCACCTCTTTCCAACCCCTCACCCCTTCATCTACTTCCCTCCACCCCTTTACCCCTTGCCTACCCCCACCCTCACCCCTTACCCACCTCTCCCCCACCCCTTCATTCCCACTTCCCCCACCATCACCCCCACCCCCTCAACCCCACCCCTTCACTCCCACTTTCCCCACCCTCACCCCCACCCCCTCACCCCCACCCCTTCACTCCCACTTCCCCCACCCTCACCCCCACCCCCTCAACCCCACTTCCCCTTCACTCCCACTTTCCCCACCCTCACCCCCACCCCCACCCCCTCACCCCCACTTCCCCTTCCTCTATTCGACACTTCTATCAACAGCCGCAAGAGACGCGCGTAATCCCCCTCTCCCCCACCCACCCCACTCCTCCCCCACCTCCCCCACCTCTCCCATCTCCCCCACCTCTCCCATCTCCCCCACGCAGTCTTGCATACGAGGGGTAGGGGGGGGAGATCTCCCATTGACAGCCCTGAGATGGATGGGCGGCTGTTTGGCTGTTTTTCCCCTTCGGCTGCAGAGCGTTGGGGAGGGGGGAGGGGAAGGGGGGAGAGGGAGAGGGAGAGGGCGAGGAGGGGAAAGGAAGCGCACAAGGAAGGAAGGGGGAGGGGGGAGAGGGGGAGGGCGAGGAGGGGAAAGGAAACGCACAAGGATGGAAGGAGAAGGGGGGAGAGGGGGATGGCGAAGAGGGGAAAGGATGCACACAAGGAAGGGAGGGGGAGGGGGAGAGGGGGATGACAAGGAGGGGAAAGGATGCATACAAAGAAGGGGGGAGGGGAGAAGAAGCAAGAGGAAGGGGGGAGGAGGGGGGTTAAGAAAGAGGGGGAAGAAGGAGGAGGGGGGTTAAGAAAGAGGGAAACAGAAAGAAAGGGAGGAATGAGGGGAGAAAAGGGAGAGGGTGGAGAAGAGGGAGAAGGAGGAGGTGGAGGAGGAAGAGGAGGGGTTATGGAAGAGCACGAGGACACGTGTTTAAAAGAAAGAGGGAGAATGGAGGGGACGAGGGAGAAGGAAGAAGAGGAAGGAAAAGGAGGAGGGAGAGGGAAGAGCACGAAGAGGGGTGAATAGGGAAAGGAGGGGGTATAGGGGATGGATGAGGGAGAAGGAGGAGACGGTTATGGTAGGGAGGAGTGAGAAGGAGAGGGGAGAAGAGAGAACAGGGAGGGAAGATGGAAGAAGGGAGGGGAAAAGGATTGGTTAAGAAGGGAGAAGGCAGGGAAAGGGAGAGGGTATATGAGGGGATAGGGAGGAGAGAGATGGGGAAGTGAGGGGAACATGAGGGAGAGATAGGGGGGGGGGGCGTGAGAACGGAGGGTCTCACGCATAACGCCGGCGCCCATCACAACCCTTCCCATGGGCGTGGGTGGGGGATGGGAAGGAGGGGAAGAACATTGGGAATGGTAGGGAGGTAAGAGGGGGGTAGTGGGGAGTAAAGGGGAAAGAAGCAGGTTGTGAAAAAAACATGATGTGTTTATTTTATTATTTTTATCTTAAATTTCTGATTCATTATTCACTGCAATTACTTTGATCATGTTATGATTGTTAAGCAAAACCAACATTCCCTACTTTCGCCTCAATACACATACATATCTTTATTTTCTTCAAAGACAACTCTGTTTCCCAAAGTGAGCGTATAACATCGACAGAACAGAGTTTCTTGGATACGTTCGAGATAACAAGCGTCGAATCCCGAACCGGGACTTATAAAACGGAAACATCTCACACGAGGGTCATATCAATCTTTATTGCATTTTTCAACACAAACGTTAAGTCTATCCCTTCTCGTGACTTCTTACACATAACTGCGAATCAATCTTTATCAAAATTTGGGACACGCAGGGGGGTGGGTTGCGCTGTTGTTGTGATACACTTCGGCTTTTTGTGTTACTTTTTACTTATGATTTTATATATATATATATATATATATCTATATATATATATATATATATTATATATATATTGCATATAGTATGTATATGTGTATAAATATTAGTATACATATCGATATATATATATATATATATATATATATATATATGTATATATATAATAATGATAACAATAATAATAATAATAATAATAATAATAATAATAACAATAATGATAAAATACTGCCACAAAATGAAAGGAAAAACGTCGCGAGCTTTTCCTTTCATTTTGTGTCAGTTTTATTATATCTGTTTTGTGCACGTTACTGTGTTTTTTGTGATTCATATATATATATATATATATATATATATATATATATATATATATATATATATATATATATACATACACACACACACACACACACACACACACACACACACACACACACACACACACACACACAACTAATAAGCCAATTTCCACAAACAACACAAACCATGGCCTTCACCAGCGATCCCAGCGCCCCGAAAGCGCCAATATGGCCGGCCGCTTCTTCGGTAGACGATCGCTGTTATTGTGACCAACACGGTATATTATAGCGCGAAATTCCCCCTGTACCACAGCTGACCTTTCCGTTGCACGTGGGCGTTTGTTTCCGGCCAATCCATCAAGGCCATGTGACGTCACAAACCTTTTGAGGTCAGTTCAGGTCATGTCACTGATATTCCCTTTCGGCCCGACTCCTGTGTATGTTAAGAGAATAGGGAGGGAGGGAGGGTGGGGGGAAGGGGGTGGGGTAAGGGAAATGGAGGGAAGGAGAGGGGAAGTATGGGAAGTATGCGGTGTCGTCTGCTGTTTGTGTTCGTGTAAGTGATAACCTGAATAGTACATATCGTATACAAAGCCTTTTTTCCCGTTTGTTCAAAGGATAACTCGAACAGTAACTATTGGACTGTAATCCTTCCGTGTTCGTATGACTGAACAGTGACTTCTGTAAAATAAATCTGTCATGTTCGTATAAGCCAAACAGAAGCGTTCGCGTAAAAAAATATCAAAATAAAGACCGTTCGCCTAAGAAGAATCCAAAACAACCCTGAGTATCTCCTTTGACTAATTTTACCATAAACCTTAAGCAATATTATCATAAAACTAACACTATCAGAAAAAAAACAATAGAAGTAACAAAATGTTCCTTAAAACTTGACTTTTCGGTAGTGTGAACAACTGTACTAGAAGATTCGAGCAAATAACAGTTTGTTCGACTTGTCAATCTTCTGTGCTGTCACCGTTATTACAGGGCTGAGTTACAATGTCTCTTTTTTACTCTCTCTCTCTTTGTCAGTGTGAAGAGAGGAAATGAGAGACGAGGAAGAGACTGCGAGGACAAAGGAAGGAGCTCTCTCTCTCTCTCTCTCTCTCTCTCTCTCTCTCTCTCTCTCTCTCTATATATATATATATATATATATATAATATATATATATATATTTATATATAAATCTTAGATTTATATATACATATTATATAGTTATATATATATATATATATATATATATATATATATATATATATACATATCTATATATATCGTTCTCCCCCTTCTGTCTCCCTCTCTTTGCCCTCCCTCAATTTCCTTCCCCCTCTCTTCCACCCTTCCCCTCTCTCTCTTCTCTCTCTCTCTCATCTATCTATCTTCTATCTGCTCTATATTATATGTGCATATAATCTATCTATATATATTATATATATTATATTATATATATATTATATATATAGAGATATATATCGCTCTGGCTCCCTATCCCTTTCTTTTTCCCTCCCTCCTTTCCCTTTTTTTTATAACCCCACTCTCTCCCTCCCCTTCTCTCTCTTCTCTCTCTCTCCTCTCTCTCTCTCTCTCTCATCTCTCCTCTCTCTCTTCTCCTTTTGCTTTCTTCTTTCTTCATATTCTTCTTCTTCTTCTTCTTCTTCTTCTTCTTCTCCCTATGTTTGTCTGTGTTGTACTTACCAATCATAGTAATATTTACATCCATTTCCATATTGCCCTGATGATGATATTCAGGATTAGGATGACAATAATAATAACAGTAATGATGATTCTAATGATAATGGTGATAGTAATGATAATAAGAATGATGATGATATCATTAATAAGGATGATAACCATGATAATGATGGCAATAATAATGATGATTAAGATAACTATGATAATAATAAAGTTGATAACAATTATGACACAATGATAAAGATGGTAACAATAATGATTATCATGATTATCATGATAACAATATTGGTAATACTTATGGTAATGATATTAGGGATGATAATAGTAATAAGAGTTGGGATAATAATAACAATAGTGATAACAGTAGAGATAGTAATAATGATAAGAAGAACGAGAACAGAGAAGAAGAAGGATTATGAAGACGAAGAAAAAAATAAAAAATAAAAACGGATAGAATCGAAATAAAACGAATAAAAGCGATACACTCTAACAACCCAAACAAAATAATTGAAACATCGAGGGGCCAAACACCCCTACCAGCACCACCACCCTCACCCCCCCCCCTTCTCTCTCTCTTTCCCGGGCCAGGTTACGCCCACCGTATGACCTAATACAGATGGGAAATTTAATGACCCTAAAACTCTGACTATTACGTAATTATTCCTCCAATTTGGCCCTTCTTTGGGGTGTGTATTTTGGAGAGGTGGTGAGGCAAGGATACGGGGGGAAGGGGAAGGGGGAGGGGGGCCTACTTTCCCCCTCCTTCTTTTCTCTTCTTTCTTTCTCTCTCTCTCTCTCTTTTTGTATTTCTGTTTTTTTTTTTTTCTTTTTGCTTGGTTGTCTCACGATTTATTTTTGTTTGATTATCTGTTTCTGTATATATGTTTGTTTATTTTTTATTTGTCTGCCTCTCTCTCTCTCTCTCTCTCTCTCTCTCTCTCTCTCTCTCTATATATATATATATATATATATAAATATATATATATATATCCATATATATATATATATTATATATATATATATATTATATATATCTATATGTATGTATATAAAATATATATATATATATATATATATATATATAGGTATGAGCTATGATATATCCATATAAATACATATATATATTATATATATATATACATATATATAATATATATATAATATATTATAAGATAGATAGATAGATAGATAGATACATAGATAGATACATATAAACATACATATATACACATATATATGTAAATTACAGTATATATACATATATAGATGCATACATATATATACATATATATATAGATAATATATATATATACAATATATATATATATATATATATATATAAGAATATTTATATTAATATACTAAAATCATTATATATATATATTAACATATATATATATATGTATGTATATATATTGTAACTATGTATATATATCTGATATATCTCTCATCTATCTATCTATATATTATTATATATATATATATATATATTAATATAATATATAGTGTGTGTGTGTAGTGTGAGTTGTGTGTACAAATGTGTGTCTGCGTGTGTGAGAATAGATGGTAGAATGCAGTAAAACGATAGATACATAGATATAAAATGTTTGTGTGTATTATATACATATATATATATACAATATATATTATATAAATATATATATATAATATATATATAGATAATATATTATATATATAATATATATATATACAATATATATATATATATATATATATAATATATAATATATAATATATATATATTATATATATAATAATCTATATATTTGTGTGTGGTGTGGTGTGTGTGTGGTGAGAATGTGTGGTTAGTGTACATAACGCATTTAATATAATAGTAAAAGTGTATATGTGTGTATAGATGTGTTTATATATATATAATATATATATATAATATATATATATATAATATATATATATACTGTGTGTGTGTGCGTGGGTGTGTGTTTGTGTGTGTGTGGTGTATGTGTGTGTGTGTGTTTGTTTGTGTGAAAGGTGTGTGTATGTTGTGTATATATAAATATAAATATATATATATATATATATATATATATATATAAAATATAATATACATATGTACGATATATATAAATATATATAAGATGAATTAAAATATATATGTAAAGTATATATATATTATATATATATATATATATATATGAATTTAAATATATAGATATATATTTATATATAACTATATAATAATTAAATATGTTACAAATATATACCTATATAAAAATATGCATATACTTATATATATATATATATATATATATAAATATATATATATATATAATATATATATATAAATATAAAATATATATATAAAATGGTAAAAATAATATATATAAAAATAACTAACTCATATATTCATACTCCTATCATATATATATATATCAAATATATATATATGTATAAGTATAATATACATATTATATTTAAAATAATAAAATATATATAAATATATAAATATATCATAATATATAAAAATATATGTAAATGTAATACGTGTATATATATATACACACCACACACACACACTACATCACACACACACACAGACACTCACACACACACACACACACACCAACACACACACAAAAACACACAAACAAACACACACACAACACACAACACTACTAATAAGCCAATTTCCACAAACACCAAACCATGGCCTTCACCAGCGATCCCAGCGCCCCGAAAGCGCCATATGCCGGCCGCTTCTTCGGTAGAACGATCGCTTGTTATTGTGACCAACACACGGTATATTATAGCTCGAAATTCCCCTGTACCACAGCTGACCTTTCGTTGCACGTGGGGCTTGTTTTCCGGCCATCCATCAAGGCCATGTGACTCACAAACCTTTGAGGGTCAGTTCAGAGGTCCATGTCACGGATATTCCCTTTCGGTCCGACTCCTGTTATGTTAAGAGAATAGGGAGGGAGGGAGGTGTGGTGGAAGGGGGTGGGGATAAGTGAAATGGAGGGAAGTAAGTGAAGTATGGGAAGTATGCGGTGTCGTCAGGTGTTTGCGTTAGCTGGGTTAGAGGATATAACTGAATGGTATTTATCGTATCCAAAGCCTTTATTCCCGTTTTTTCAAAGGATTACTCGAACAGTAACTATTGGACTGTAATCCTTCCTGTTCGTTATTGGACTGAAAAGGGACTCTCTGTAAAATAAATCTTGTCATGTTCGTATAGCCAATCAGAAAGCGTTCGCGTCAAAATAATATCAAAATACAATACCGTCGCCTAAGCAAGAATCAAAACAACCCTGAGTATTCTTTGACTGTTCATTACCATAAACCTTAAGCACATATTATCTTAAAATAACACTATCAGAAAAAAACAATAGAAAGTAACAAAATGATTCCGTTAAACTTCTGACTTTCGGTAGTCTCGTGAACAATGTACTAGAAGATTCGAGCAAATAAAGTTTGTTCGACTTGTCAATCTTTGTGCTGACACCGTTATTACAGGGCTGAGTTACTATTGCTCTCTTTTTTACTCTCTCTCTCTTTGTCTGGTGAAGAGGAGGGAAGGAGAGAGAGCAGAGAAAGCGAGGACCAAAGGAAGGGCTCTCTCTATCTATCTATCTATCTATCTATCTATCTATCTATCTATCTATCTATCTATCTCTATCTATCTATCTATCCATCTCGCTCAGTCTCCCTCTCTCCCTCTCTCCTTTCCTTGCCTCTCTATCTCTCTCTCTCTCTCTCTCTTCTTCTTCTTCTTCTTATTATTATTATTATTATTATTATTATTATTATTATTATTCCCCCTATCTTTGTTTGTGTTGTACTTACCAATCATAGTAATCTTTACATCCATTTCCATATTGCACTAATGATGATATTTAGGATTAGGATGACAATACTAATAACAGTAATGATGATTCTAATGATAATGGTGATAGTAATGATTATAAGAATGATAATGATAGTAATGATAATGATATCGTTAATAATGATGATAACTATGATTATGATGGTAATAATAAGGATTATTAAGATAATTATGATAATAATAAAGCTGAAAACAATTATGACACAATTATAAAGATGGTAACAATAATAATTATGATGATTATCATGATAACAATATTGGTAATACTTATGATAATGATATTAGGAATGATAATAGTAATAACAGTTAACAGGGATAATAATAACAATAGTGATAACATTTAAAATAGTAATAATGATAAGAAGAACGAGAACAAAGAGAAGAAGAAGGATTATGAAGACGAAGAAAAAATGAAGGAAAACGAATAAGATCGAAATAAAACGAATAAAAGCGATACACTCTAACAACCCAAACAAAATAATTGACTATCGCGGGGCAACACCTACCACACCAACACTCACCCCCCCTTCTCTCTCTCTTTCCCGGGCCAGGTTACGCCCACCGTATGACCTAATACAGATGGGAAATTTAATGACCCTAAAACTCTGACTATTACGTAATTATTCCTCCAATTTGGCCCTTCTTTGGGGTGTGTATTTTGGAGAGGTGGTAAGGCAGGGATACGGGGGGAAGGGGAAGGGGGAGGGGGGCCTACTTTCCCCCTCCTTCGTTTCTCTTCTTTCTTTCTCTCTTTTCTTTTTTCTTATTTTTTCTTTTTGGTATATCTGTTTTTTTTTTCTTTTTGTTTGGTTGTCTCATGATT
>NW_028234434.1:17112032-17114532 GCF_977035675.1 Penaeus japonicus
TAAAACATAAAGAACATATAAAAATATAAGAAATTTAACATTGTACTAAAAAAAGAAAGTAAATTGGTACAATGATTGATAAAATCTATACAGAAAATATTAAGTAAATTAGATTACGAATATTTAATAAGTAAACATCTCTTTTAATAATATATTAATTGTATATTCTCAAAAAAGAAGAAAATCCAAGAAGACCATAATTTGTGATTTTTTCTTTAAAGTCATAATTTTTGTTTCTTTTTTAATTGTGTGAGTAATATATTTTTTTTTTTTTTTTTTTCTGCTTCACAAAGGACTATTTCTATTGCATATCTTTATCATTATGATCCTTACGGACAGAGACAGAGAAAAAAACGTCAATTGTGCCATTTTCGTCTCATTTTCTTATCATTGCGATCCCTCACAATCAAAGAGAGAAGCAAGACTGTAAATTATGAGTAATTTAAGCTTTATAGACTACTCATTTCCCCACATTTCCTTATCACCACGATCCCTTAGAGACAAAGATCAAAAACAAAACAGTGAACCATGAATCATTTCTGTTATAAAGACTACTCACTTCCTCTAATATCCTCCCATGTCCTTATCCTAAACGATCACCTCACACGTTTTGGAGAGTAACCTATCATAGTAAATTCCTGCTTACCCAAAAAAAGCTACCCATTTTCTCATCATTTGTCATATCATTAATCAATCCCTTAACGTCCATTTGCCCGTTGATTGATCACCGTGAATGAATGTGCGGCGTAACTTGGGCAGACGGTCAGACCCCCCCCCCCCCCTAATGGAGGATTTCACGCCCTCCAGAGACGCATTGTGTATGTACGGGTTATGGGGGTGATTGTGTTTTTGGGCGTGTAGTGGTTTGGTGTTTGACATGCACATGTGTGTGTGGTGTTCCTGTAGTGTGTGTTGTTGTGTTGTGTGTGAGGTGAGTGAGTTGTGTGTGTGTGTGTGTGTGTGTGTGTGTGGTTGTGTGTGTGTGTGTGTGTGTGTGTGTGTGTGTGTGGTTGTGTGTGTGGTTGTGATTGTGTGTGTGTGTGTGTGTGTGTGTGTGTGTGGTTGTGTGTGTGTGTGGTTGTGTGTGTGTTTGTGGTTGTGGTTGTGTGTATAGGGGGGGATGAAGAAGAGGAAAAAGAAGATGAAGATAGAACGATGAAAATTTAAACAAAGGGAAAGAAAAACAGAAAAAAAAAAAACAAGGAAAAAAAAAAAAAAAAAAAAAAAAAAAAAAAAAAAAAAAAAAAAAAAAAAAAAAAACAAAAAAAAAAAAAAAAAAAAACAAAAAAAAAAAAAAATAAAAAAAACAAAAAAAAAAAAAAAAAAAAAAAAAAAAAAAAAAAAAAAAAAAAAAGGAAAAAAAACATGATGATAAAAAGAAATAAAGAAAGAACATTAAATGAATAAGTAAATAGACAAACAAACACAAAAATAAAAAAATATAGAAAGACATAACTAAAATAAACGAACAAACAACAGCAAAAAAAACATACAAACACATCAAAACATCACATCACTCCATCTCAATATTTTCCATCATCACAATCACCACAATTTTATTTCAACAGCAGTCGTTTCACGCCCTCGAAAACATCCATTAATGATAACAACAATAAAATTAGATAATTCAACTTTCCCGCAAACAAAGAGGCGATGATTGTTCTTATATAATTACTTCCACAGGAGGAGATTAATGTGTTGTGACAGTGTAATTAAGGAAAGAGACAGTCCGTGTTCAAACGATTATTTAATGAGGGGGGGGGGTCGCGTAATTGGATTTCTTTTTACTATTTTTTATCATTGCTGTCATCGCTATCATCATTATTAGCATCATCAGCATTATCGTTATTGTCATTATTATTATCATTTCTATCGTTGCTATTATTATTATCATTTCTATCGTTGCTATTGTTATTATCATTTCTATCGTTGCTATTATTATTATCATTTCTATCGTTGCTATTATTATTATCATTTCTATCGTTGCTATTGTTACTATCATTTCTATCGTTGCTATTATTATTATCATTTCTATCGTTGCTATTATTATTATCATTTCTATCGTTGCTATTATTATTATCATTTCTATCGTTGCTATTATTATTATCATTTCTATCGTTGCTATTATTATTATCATTTCTATCGTTGCTATTATTATTATCATTTCTATCGTTGCTATTATTATTATCATTTCTATCGTTGCTATTATTATTATCATTTCTATCGTTGCTATTATTATTATCATTTCTATCGTTGCTATTGTTATTATCATTTCTATCGTTGCTATTATTATTATCATTTCTATCGTTGCTATTGTTATTATCATTTCTATCGTTGCTATTATTATTATCATTTCTATCGTTGCTATTATTATTATCATTTCTATCGTTGCTATTATTATTATCATTTCTATCGTTGCTATTATTATTATCATTTCTATCGTTGCTATTATTATTATCATTTCTATCGTTGCTATTATTATTATCATTTCTATCGTTGC
>NW_028234434.1:17139532-17154532 GCF_977035675.1 Penaeus japonicus
TGACATGTTGCTTGTCACCTGCAACATTGCCGTCCGTTAGTAAAGCGCATTTTTTTTATCTGCATCATATATGTTTTCTTATCTGCATCATAATCTTTTGTATGGCAAGTGAACGCCAAAGGGACAGATGATGCATCCTTATCAGTTAGCATTTAATGACATTCCGGCGAAATCACAGTAGGGGTGAGGCTTCGACACGTGCCCCCCCCCTCTCCCCTCCCCATGCCTTCCTCCTCTCCAAATGTCCGTTGTGGATAATTAGAATCGACAGGTAATTATGCAAGCACTTTAGTTTGTTAAATGTGAATGATTGAGTATATATATATAAATGTTATGATAATCAACACTTGAGGATTACGTACCTCTGGATTTAGTGATGATTAGAAAATTGCAGCATATGGTGGCAAAAAAAAAAAAAAAAAAAAAAAAAGATACACAAAATAAGTTTATTGAAATATAAATATTTCAGGTAGATGAGTGGATATTCCCGGGATGTTGGAAATGGTGTGTTGAGATTTTTTGTATCAACGGAATTAACGGTATTAACGGTATCTTAACGATATATGAGGAGTATCCCATTTATATGACGGGCGGTAATATTCTAATGCCTGTGATAGAACATTCTGTAGCAAGAATCGTTCATAAGGGCACATTAAATAATTAGGTTAAGTGAGTCTTAGATGTTAGGATAAACGGCAGAAAAGAGTTGGAAAGTTGATAAGGTCCTTAGTCAGTGAAATGGTTAATATATAGGATGGTGGTTTTTAGTGAATAGCATGATCAAGAGGTAGGAAGAGACTGACGATCAATGTAAATACGTAAAAGTGTCAGTCATTCGATAACATATTAACTGCAAGAACAAACCTTCCCATTCGCAGCAGAACGAGATGCGTGAAACTGAATGTTGAGAATTAACATTTCGTTTCCCTCTCGGAGTGTGAGTCTCGTGGGAAGGGAAGTGTGCGTGTTTTACTAGAACTGACCTCTATTTGCTGAGCTCTTTCAAGGAATGTGTTGCAGTCTCTGAGAACAATGTGGGATCTGAGAGACATGTTTGGGTTGGATGTCGGAATACTTTGGCTGTTTTCTTTGTTTTAATCTTCTTCTGCTTTTCCTTTCTCTTCTTTTAATGAGACGGTGAACTATACATACAAACGGAATATCTAACCAGAAGCGATACCTGAACTGTTAACGTTTTTATGGCTGTAGAAATTTATGTTTTTAGTTTTGTTTTGTTTGTTTGACGGCTGTCTTGTTTTCTATCACTGTATGTGTCTTTGGTACATCGAAGACAAGAGAATATTCCATTACAGGAAACTGTGAAGTATTTCCATGGAAAAATTATTTTCCCAGCGTGGTTTATCATTATTTCTTAAACTGTAATTATATTCATTCTTTTGCAATTGATCAGTGAGAGTATGTAAGAGTGATCTCAAGTTGCAGAATCTTATCCATTGGAGATGATATTCTTATTCAGTTGCCATTGATATATTTTATTACAACATTTGAAGGCTTTTTATGTGAAATTATGTATTAGATAACAAACGTGGATATGGATAAGGAAGTTCGAAGGTGCTAACCATCTTTTACAGAATAGAAAAAAAGAAACCGGTTACTTAATCTCTTATAGATGGAGAGATAAACAAATATTGGAGGAAAATTATTGTTCATTACTTGGCCTTACCACTAGCATGATGCAAAGAGCCTTGGTCAGAAATACCATATTGTGGATGATAATCATAAACATCAGTGGATACAAAAATAAATGAGTAACCAGAAGTGTCAAAAATACATGTAACGAAAAATATCATAAATATTATAATATCAATCAGTAAAGAAAACGAAATATAATATATCAATTTTAAATCTAATTCTCTTCTTCTCTCTATCATTATTTACCTTCTTTTCCTTTATTTTCCTTTTCTTCCTCATGCTTTCCTTTCTTTTCTTTTAAGTTTAATTGGTAAATGTAACTGTCTCATTTCTATTTTTGCTAGTGTCTTTTTCTCACCTTCTGTCTGTCTGTCTGTCTGTCTGTCTGTCTGTCTGTCTCTGTCTGTCTCTGTCTGTCTGTCTGTCTGTCTGTCTGTCTGTCTCTATTTCTTTCTCTCTATCTCTCTCTCTGAGATTGCGGTTAATTGTTATTATTCCCCATTTTTTCATATATATATATGTTTTCAACAACTATCAAATTAATATTTTTGAAACAACTGAATTATACCATCCATTCCATTTATCAATTTTGATTGATTTTACATAAACAGTTTTATGAATTTTATAAAATAATCATATGCACTTTATAAGATAATATGTTTTCCATTTCAATAGTTTCAGGTAAAAGCCTCAGCTTAATACATAGATGTGACCATCCTTGTTGAATACAAAGTCAAAATGAAAACAATCATCAAATCAAAACAAAAGATAAAATATTCGATTCAAATCCATGTCTACATTGTAAAGTCAATAAACGTGAAATTCTAAAAACCGTTTAAGCTTGGGAAGACAATTTTTGTCTCCACAGTAAGAGTTTATAATTGTTAGTATGATGCGTTTTCATCTTAAAAATATACAGACAGATGTATATTGGTTATTTATTCCAAAAAGCACTATTAAAAAATGGTACCTCTGACTCTGTACTTACTTATATTGCACTTCCTATAAAGGTATAGTTAGTTTATCTAGTCCAATCATAGTAGTAGCAAAATCCACTTAATAAAATGCTCTGAGGCAATTCTAATCAAGATTAAACCACACAGTGCAATGGCAAGGTATAATGATGTTTTTTGTTTTTCAATATAAACATATATAAAGTACAGTATGTTTTTATACCATAATAAAAATAGCTAAATAGGTAGTATAAATATCACTTAGCTCAAAATCCTGGTCCAAATGAAAATATCTTATAACACTATAAATCTCTCAAGTGAATTAATTAATGTATATACAACTACTCTGTGAGCATGGTTTATGTGAATGAAATTTCACCAATCTATAACTATAAAGCTTTTCCTTTTTTAAAAAAATACTCTCTATTCTATATGCTATTACTTCTCTCTTACTGCTTTTCATCCTTACTATTTAATAATTGTCATTCCAAATTCCTTTCAGGTCTATAAATAAAACAACTAAGAGGAAATATATTCTTTAAATATCCACGATAAAGACAATATTACAGATACATCCTTTGACAAACATTAAGCACCTTAAAAAATATTCAACAATACTTTACACACAATATCAGTCATGGAAAAAAGCATGTATTCAAACTCAAGGTATAATAATATAGCATGCTGGCAAAATAAACTGACTATTGACAGCTGAAGAAATATGTAATATGAGTATATGATTTAGCATTTACCTCGTTCTATAGTTAAGGCATTTGAAGTTGTGATATGATTTGCATATATATTTAGCCATTTTAAAGTGAACTGTTCCTAAGTAATCCAAAAAACAAACTGTTTGTGAATGCTCTGCTATTATGTCCATCCAAAGAGTTCAAAGCAACAAGTTTCTTAGCCATTCTGCCTTCATTTAACATAGCTGATAATACACGAATCCTGATCAAGTGGAAAATTGCTGGATGTGGCCTTGTGTGCAATGCAGACAGCCCTAGTGTGTGCCCTATTTTCCTTATCACGTACACTCAGCTGTTGTACCAGTCCAGGAAAAGAATTGTACATGACATGACTATCAGGAAGAACATGATCCAAACGCGGAAACCTGCGTCCTTTCTCATGGCTTCTCGGACCTGTTGATAGGAGCTTTATTAGTAAAAATGAATCATGGTAAAAATAGAGCAATAATGATAATCTGTAAAAGATCAATAAATGATAATATCAGTATAGCAATATGGCTCATTTTCTTATATCTTACTGATCCATTATATTCTTCTTCAACTCTTCTATTCCAAAGAATTTAACAGGATGGGTAAATGAGTAAAACATATTCATTATTCCTGTATACACTGGCACTAGAGTACTGATGAATTATTCCTAATTTGGCAATTAAATTCCCATCATAAAAAGCACAGAAGATTTTTTAAGAAGGTAAAGTTGTAAAGGTAAGTTTGATCCTTAATCAGTTAAATCACGGACTTAGGGAACAAAGAATTAATTTGTACAATACTGATAAGCAGAAAGAATAGGAAAAGGGAAGCCACATTGACATTTAGGTGCCATAAAACAAGAGAAAAGTAATACCATAATGGCAAATATAAGAACATTTTATTCTCTCCACAATTTCATCTATGCTTCTGAAATAATTTTCATTTTCCTTATTATAATTTTCTAATAATCATTTTTCATTCTTATTATTGTGCAGCGTATTAACAATGGGAAAATGCAGTCCTAGAAAAATCTAAAATAAATAGGGTCAAATATAAAAAAACTAACCATAAGAATATCATGCACAAAATAATGTGTTATCCAAAATTGTACAAGGAATGATAACACAAATACTGTCAAACAAAAAGAAGACATATCTATTTACTCATCATCAGTAATATGAAATGAATAGACAGAGTGTATTGCCAAACTATATTGAGAAAGTGAAATTATCAATTTCCTTTCCAGTCTCTAATTTTTATGTATACCTTTATCCTTATCTATTCTCTATAACACAGAGTTACCATTAGCCTTCTAACATTACCAGTTAAGAGCAAATATCTGATGCATCATAGGCAAGTATGAAGCACAGCAAAATAGTATCAATGTTAATTTCACACCTTAACCCTAAGATGACGGTGCGTTACACCTGTGTGACACGGCTAAATGCCTGATGACGGGGCGACACACCAGTGTGACGTTCCCGATGCAATATTGGATAGGCCCGGTGTAGGGGGTTGCCACTTATCGCCGGGCCCGTCGGGATTGGGTTAACAAACCTTGAAACATTTACCTTGTCACAGAAATCTCAAGCAGACATCCTTTTGTAAATAAAAAGACAAAATTTTAACCTTCATATAAACGAAACAGACAGAAAAATTACATACCTGTTCATTACCTTCCCGAACGTTTTCAGTCGCCATCAAGATTGTATCATGGATCTCCTCAATTTGATGCGCCTGGATGTCAACATTCTCTGATAACATGTTCTGCATCTGACCTAACTCTACCACCTGTTGGTTTAGGAAAAAGACTCAGACTAGAAACTGAAGTGACTATCCTCTAAATAGTGATATATTCTGAGTGTATGTTAAATTAATTAGTGATATCAATATTAATTTCTGTATTACCTATAGGACCCTACAGTGAGAAATCAACATTTGGTGTCTTTGATATTTGTTGAGTTTATTTTAGGCTATTAGGTGTAATGAAGATAAAATATCTGTATTGCCTATAGAATTCTATAAAATATAAAATAAACTTAATTACTTCTTATCAGGTCCTCATTACTTTCCCTTACAGCAATTTGTGTTTTGTTTTTTTGCAAAATATAATGCATTACAAATACCAACACATTATAATAAGTTACCATGTGTTGTTATCACCATCTTAGAACTGAGTTCATTCACTTCTTACAAGGGAGTTTAATCAAATGATAAAATGTTTTCTCAACTGCTTGAATCCAGAAAAGCCTATCAATTAATAATACACAATAAATCAAAGATATATATATATAACAAATCAAACAAATTCATAATAAACCTGATAGTGAACCCTAAAGAATAAATCTCTAATGCTTTGAACTCGCTCATCCTTCCCTCTCCACTCACCTGTCTGGTGATCTGTCGAACCTCCTCCTGGTTGGACATGAGTTCTTTATAAAGATGCGCATTCTCCTCCTCCAACATTTGCCTCTCCTCGGAGCTCAATTCACCAAGCATCTTCTCCATCTCCTCCTCTATCACCGCCCCCGAGCTGTCTGCCGCTGTGGTACTGCTTCCCGCTTTGCTCTCGCTCCCTTTCAGTCTGCTGTCATCTGGGTGCTGCTCCTCCTGGCTTCTTTGGTCTGAGGGCTGACCATCACTGGATTGCGACCACGAGCCTGTGGAATGATTTTTCATTGGTAACGAGGAAATTATGGCACCTGCTTGGATGTCCATAAACAGATATGTATATATTACTGTGGAAGGAAGATATTTTAAAGCCTTGTCATATATCCATTTATGGAATAAATAATAATACAATAAAATCTTCACATCTGTACAGGTTAGGAATTGTACACAAAACTATCTCTCAATATAAAAAATATAAAAAATTATTCTTCCTTTCCTTTATCAAAATAAAATCAATTATAACTGGACAAGTCTCAGCATACAGAGCTCCTCAAATCATCATCAAGATTATAAAAGAAGGCAATAATATTGACGCTTATATTTCATTATTCCCATTAGCTAGTCCAGGGTTCCAATAGCCTTACTCTGCAACTAGATTTAGGTCAGGGATTATCACCCTTTTGGCTAGGCTTCGGCACACTATCTGGAGGTCTAAGGCAGCCAGACCTAGAGGGTTACCCAAATCTTGTTTATATTTTTGAGGACAATGAAGACATATAATCTCTATTAAAATAACCAATTCCTAAATAATATTGAGCAGTTATATTATCATAAAAGCATTATGAAGCCAGCCTAGACAAGCCTCCAAACAGTTTGCAAGCAAAACTCCTGTTGTTTACAAATATGTGTAAAGTTTAAAGCACACAAACTGTGTGACTGAATTTACCCTTATTGTGAGTTAAACTGACCCCAATTACCTTTGATTCCAACTTGTGATTACAATTTTACAAGCTTAACCCATTCGCGCTGACACGTTTCATGGTTTTTGCGTTAGACGTCGGCGACAAGATATTTGGTCAAGGCCAGTGCTCGGGGTGAGTGAGCGGACAGCTCAGGCTCGCGGCTAGTGCACTAGCACAAGTACAAGCACACACACACACACACACACCTTTCATAGTGATAGAATCTAAGATATATATATATATTTTTTTCCCTTTGTGAAAAGGGAACAATTCCTTGATCTGCAAAAAATGCACGCTAGCTAGTAAAAAATAATTGACAAGTATTAAAAAGTGAGACAAAAATCACAGCTCAACACCAACCTGACATAGAGCCATCAAGTGTTTCGGAACTTTGGTCTTTGGGTTTCTTCTTGGAGCCTGCCGGTCGCTGTAGCCTCGAGAGGCTTTCCTGGGGACAGAACATGGGACTGAGTATATGCTAAGTTCATGTTTATCGTGTCTTTTTATAAGGCTCTTATAAATCTATGCCCTTTTTCTCATTAATCATCATTATTATCCATATTACTATTGTCATCATTTTAATCATCATTATCAAAATCATTTTAAGTATCATAATAAATATCATTATTACCATAGTCACTACCATTTTTAAACTAATGGCAGTGAAGTAATACAAACCTTCTCCTTTTGCTTTTTACTCCGCGACTCCTTCATTTCTTTAAAGCCAGAATTAATCTGCTGGAAGTTCTGCTTTAGAATAGACAGAATACTCTGCTGGCAATCAGAGGCATCTTTAGAACACTTCTCTGTGATTTCCAAGGCACGGATGTTGTCGTCTATAATGCGCAGGTTTGTGGTGACTACCTGGAGGAAAAATTTTAGGGATATGAGTTCCATCTCTCTCTTACTAGAATTCCTCATAAGTCTAGTATTAAATTCAGATATGAGATATTCATTCGTAAAACACAGGTGCTGAACGGAAAAAGTAATACATGGGGAGAATGATACATTACAGTAATGCATAAAGAAAAAGCATCTCTCAAAAAGCCACATACTCTGTTAAATAACTAATATAACACAGAACAAAATACAATATACATACCATTAGGTAGCCTCCAAAAAGACAATAGAGTAGAAGAGGGAGTGAAAAAAAATTGTTCCAAATTCCTACCTTTTCCATATAAGTCCTCTCATAATCAGACATTGACTGATCCTCTATCTGCAGGTACTTCTTCCGGTGGTCGTCCAGCAAGTTCCGATGGCTGGCAATGTTGCTCTGGATGTCCTTGGCCTTCGAGTAGAACTGCGAGAAGGAGGTCGGGGAGCTCGGGAAGATCTTGGTCTGGGGGAGAGTCACCCCCATGGCCTTGTTCCGCGTCCGGATGGTCTTGACGCAGGACTTGAAGAGATTGGTGAGGTCCATGCTTGCTCCACTTTCCACTGTCATCTGTGGAGGGAGGAAAGGAGGGGGAAAAATTGATAATGGTGGTATTATGAAGAGGAATGTAATATGAAGAGGAATGAGGCATGGAAGATATAAAATGGTTTATGTAGAATACTGCGGCAAAAAACTTAGTTCTATAAATGGTCATCTACATCAAGGAGAAAAGCAGGGAGTATGATCATATTAACCCTCTCTGGACGGGTGGTACACTACGTACGGTACACAAGGCAAGGTTCGCTGCTGGGGGCCTATACGGTCGGCGTCGTTTAATTAACTATTTTAATCTGCGTGCGAGAGAGCCCCGGCATTGTAAAATGGCTGAATGCCCTGCCGGGAAATGGGAATGGGGGTTAAACAAAAAGCATTAAGACAAATAACTGCAAACATAAGAGCAAATCTAAGGACTAATTATTTGAAAGAACTGGTTTCATTTTTTACAAGTATATTCAAATATGTTCCAAATATCATTTATTTGCATGACTTCTTGGACAATGAATAAATTTCAAAATATAGAGTTCTTATCATTGCTACATGTACGAAATGGATGTTAACCCATTAACAGCGGATGGCATGATTTGTTTCAGATGGCACCGTGCCAAACAACATAAACCCACCACACAACTGTATACATATTTTACTAAAACCACAACCAATGGGTTAACATACTTATCTCTTTTTTTCTACTGACATGCTGAATTTGACTCAACAAAAAAAACTATGTAATAAAAACTCAATCCGCACTACACATATAAGTAAGAGCTATATGAAATGTCCAAAAATATAATAAAATTTCATCCAAATCAGGCTAAAACATTCAAATCCATTATTGAAGGAACTTGAAGGATACTTGACAGAATTTTCACAACCATCCAAAATATGGCTGCATCAAGTGATTACCATGGCCTCAGTACTCTGTGCTTTGGTAAAGGCCAACAAACCCCCATCATTTAAATCCATGAAAGGTAGAACTTGGTCTGGTTGGGATTTACAGTGATTATATATACTTGGTGGAGCTTTGTTGGCCTTTGCTATACTTATTTCAGTCATGGTAAGTACCACTCTTAGTCACTCGTAATGGGTCTTTTTTCTCGTAATATCGTTGGCTATGAGTTATCCAAATCCTCCTGAACCAGCCAGGATCTGTGATCAAAGGCCTACAATATTAAGAACTACAATATTAAGAGATTGCTCCGTGCTTCATCCTAAAAATTACGACAACCATGCTAGCCCTTATTGGAGCACTGACAGAAACGGACACATGAGTGTCTTCCACAAATCTACCTTTGATTGCCCATTACACTTCACGTGCACAGTTTAATCTACATTGCGATAGGCATCACTTTCCATTCCAAAAGCATAAATATTACTCATTCTTCAGCATCTTCCTGTGATCCTATACTGAATAGTCACCAGTTCCAGTACCCACACAGCAAAACAATAAATCATAAAAACAAATACACAACAATTCATGTTTTAATTCAGTACATATGCAAACAGACAGACACTTATTTCATCTCGAAATAGTACATAAAAAGATAATAAATACGCATCAATGACAGTCAATCAAAATCCTTCCCATCAGACCTAACAGCAAGATATAGTGATAAATGACCAATTTCAAAAGACAGAAGTCAAATACGGTGAAAAAATAAAGGCCTACATGAATTTGAAGTGCCTATAGGCCTATGGTAATGCATCAGATGACATTACATTTCGGGAATAATAAGAACTTGACTTCCTTAAGCGACGAATGAAAAAGGGAAAACGTACAATACTATCTGGTTATATTCATTGACCAAAGGGACTAAACCGATAAATAATTGGTTTAGTCGGGAAATAAATATTGAAGATACATAAATAAATTGAGAGAGACACTTGCCTTTCCAGCTGATTGCGATTCTGTTACAGAGGCCAATAATCTTTTCGTAATCTATTGTATTTTGAATTTTGATCTGGTAATAGGTTTTGATCGTTTAAAAAGTTTATTCATGTTATAAGGATAGTGATATATGCAAAGATATATAAAAATACTTATATGAATCGCAATACACGTCTACGAACAAGCATACCAACCTAATTAACAACACCGATCATATCACAAAATGTCATTCCCACAATATCATACACAAATACCAATGATCCAATTCTTAATCACTTATAAATTATCATTTTTACATCAAACCCAACAAAAGAATCATCCTCACAAGAAAAACTCCCCCTCAACCCAGTCTCCATAGGTTTCCTCCCCTGCCGGTGCCACACAACTGTCAACATGGCCAACCAAGAAGTAGACGAGCTCTTCGAGGTGAAAAATTCCTTCTATATCGGGAATTACCAGCATTGTATCAATGAGGCTCAAAAACTACAGGTAATTGAATCGAAATGGTTTCCTTTTCTGTTGTTATTGAGTTATTTAGAGAGAGATCTTTTGGTGAAATGATGTGAGAGTTGTCTTGTTTATTTTTATTCCTGTTGTTTTATTCCTTTTAGTGTTATCATATTTATTGATTTATTACATCAATTTACACGTTATAGCCAGATTTATGAAGTCAAGAAACATTACTTCCAAGGGATTATATATATGAAATCAGGACAGTAAGTTTAATTCTTTCACGGCTAGGAGTCCCATTCCAAGGAGTTATGCATGCAAAAGGATAGATTTCATGATCAATATAATCCAATTGTGTAGTTGCAGGGGTGAAGACTCTGGTTGGGTTTGTTTATTGCAAAGTTAGTTTTCCTTCTGTTAACACTTTGACATCAACAGGACTTGACAAGAAACTCCCAATAAGATGAGTTATCTGTTTGTAGTTTGAGTGTAGTCAGTTTGAGGAAAAGCTAACCAGACTTTATTGAACAAAAAACTGACATGGCAGTTGAAGCCAATTGGATGCGCATCCTGTTTCCAGATTTTAGGAAGATGATCGCTGTGACAGTTCAGAAACAAGAATAAAGACAAAAATGAGGGTAACACTAAATATGTATGGGAACCTCAACATGCTCTTTATTTACTTAATTCACCCTGTTCATTGAATAACCTTTTGAGATCTGAAGGTATAGAAAATCTTTCAAGATGTTTGAAGAAATAACAAATTGCAAATTCCTTGAAATTGGAAAAAATAGGCCTAGAAAAAATTATCAATACTTTTTTTTCTTTCTTCCTTTGTTTATGAAAGATTATAGTTATAGCTGTCTACAGCATATATGATTATGGAATTTTATACCTGGTAGATGTAGTGTTTTATTACACCAGTATGAAATTATAATTTTTAAATGACCTTCTTTCTTTTTCTTTTTTGTTCTTGAGCAACAACAGATAGAACATGAGACATACTTTTCTTTCACTTGAAACTTTCCACAACTTTAGATATTCCTTGCAAAATACTAGGATATGGTACTTGTATAATTGGGATATTCTCTTCTATCTTCCGAGAATATGGTATCTGAACAAGGACAACAAGCTAAAGAGCCTACTAATAAACAATCTAATTTTCAGATCAGCTCACCAGAACTGCGACTGGAGCGAGATATCTTCTTGTACCGTGCCCTCATAGGTCAGCGCAAGTTTGGAGTAGTTCAGAGTGAGATAAAAGCATCGGCTCCACCTCCATTACAGGCTTTGAAGTTGCTGGCTCAGTACTTCCAGAGTCCCAGTAATAGGTGAGTTATTGTGCACTTTTGAGGAGGAGGGGGGAATGGAGAATTTTTATCATTCTCATTATGTTAAGTATTTGCCTTAGCCTTTTTGTGTGTGTTTGTTTATTTGTTTGTTTGTTTGTTTGTGAGAATTGAATTAAGGGTAGAAAGTTGTGTGGGTCAAATATGTTTTTTAAATATTTATATACTTCATAATGTCTATAGTCAGGATTAGGATAAAAGAAACGGTACCCCTTTTGACTCATATTTCCATACAATGTACCATGATACATTTAAAATTTTAGGCCATTTAATTAAATCTTCTCCTTTGTTCTCCATCTGAAACAGGGTAACCATCGTGAATGAATTGGAATCCCAACTGAGCGGCAATGTAGATCTGTCTAACACAGCCCTCCTCATTGTGGCTGCAACCATCTATTGCCATGAGGATAACTATGAGGGTGCTCTTCGTGCCCTCAGTCAGTCGGATGCCCTTGAGTGGTGAGTACACAGCGGGATGATTTCTGCTCCGTTTTGTGTGTGTTTGATTACTTTTTTATGTGGAGTAGAGGAAGGGAAAGTGGTGTGGATTTTCAAATTTCCTGTTTCATTTTGTATTGATTTTTGGTATATCTGTTGATTGTTAATCCTATGAATTTTATTATTATTACATTGATTGTTGTGTTGTTAATGATAATTATATAGATATATATCTAGAAATGAAAATGATTTTTTTGTGTGTGTGAAGGTTGGGTCAGGGGCTATAGTGAAAGAGAGTGTAGAGAGAGAATATGATGTTATTATACTATTTATCTTCATACTAATTAGTAATTTAAATGAGAAATTGCCTCTCACCCATTGAGAATAGAAATAAGCAAATTAACTGAAAAGTCTTGGTCACATGAAACATTTATAATTAGCAAGAGGGCTCGAGAAAATGTAAATATATCCCTACTCCATTGCTGACAGTACTTTTTCAGACTCTGTTGAGTATGCACATACTTGGATATTTGTTTACTTGGTCTTGTAACATGGCATAGACACCATACCTTTCTTTATCCAACCCTTTCTTTATATCCACCTTACCCACTTGAAATATATAAGTTCCCATCTTACACAAGTTTCCTCCTACCTCTTTCTCTCTCTCTCTTTCTCAGCCGTGCCTTGATGGTCCAGACTTACCTCAAGATGGAGCGTCTGGATGCTGCCCGGAAGGAGCTCAAGACTCTCCAAGAAAAGGATGATGACGCAACACTAACGCAGATGGCTCAGGCTTGGAATCACATTGCAACAGTAGGTTGAAGTTATTTGTTAAACTTTCTTTTTCCACTTGAAGGTGTAACATTTGTAACAACTACAAATTGTTGGAGATTCCAATTTTTTAAAATCTTTTGAAAGAATTAATGTATTTTGAAGTATGTCTTGGGGTACAGTATGTATTATCAGTTTATTACGTACTTGTTGGACTTCATACCATTGGAAAATTTTGAGTGGCAATACATGCAGTGTTGTTGTTTAAGTATATAGATTTTTCAATAGGAAGAGATTAGTTTAAAGGTAGTCCCAAAAGCCCTGTACTTACACCCTTCCCCTCAAAAAGAAAAGAGTAATTCAAATGAATATTAGCCATCGTTGTGAAGGTTGAAATTACATATAAGATATAGTTAGCTGTTACATTGTTTTCAGAAAATTACAATAAGAATGTTACTCTTCCAAGAGAATCCCTGTTAGCTTAGCAGTTGTTTACACTAACAGAATGATTTATGGCAAAAGATTGAAAATTGAATGGAAAGGTAAGTTCATGAGAAGAGTGCTAAAAAATTAATAGATGATTATTAGAATATATTAAATAAGCACATGGTTAAGTGTAAATCTCGTATTTCCTTCAGTTATTCATACCAAAATACTTAGGTAAATTTCATGCAGTCGAGTAAAAGCATCTGACCCTTTTCTTCATTTTTCCAAATTTCCCAAGCCACCAAAACAGTGACCACAATGATAACAAATCTAAATGAAGTGAAAAATACTAAAAGAATTAGATTGGAAATGCAGAGAGATTCATATTTCCTTTCTCATTAACCCATTGTGGACAGGGGGCTGAGCAAGCTAACTGGCCATCAGTATGGGGGATTTCTGACACTGCCGCAAGCCATCTCAGGACAAGGATTTACGCTTACTGTAGAAAGTTGTAGCTCTGAAACTACTGCCATTATGGCCATAATATTTTATGACAGTGAACAGGTTTCTACTGTGAGCAGCTTTCAACGACACTTCATGTACTCCCTGACGCCTGTCTTTTAGGCTTAATCAGAGCGTAGTATATGTCACAACACCCTCTCACAATGGGGTAAGGCTTTTACTCCACTTCCTCTCTTTTCTCGTGTTTACAAGTCTTCAATTGCAGGGTGGTGAGAAACTGCAGGACGCCTACTACATATACCAAGAACTGTTGGATAAGAACGTCAGCACAGCTCTCCTCCTCAATGGCCAGGCAGTGTGCTTCCTCGGACAGGGAAAATATGAGGAGGCAGAGAGCGCTCTTCAAGAAGCTCTGGATAAAGACCCAAGCAACCCTGATACCCTCATCAACTTAATGGTCCTCGCACATCACACAGGGAAACCTCAGGAGGTGAGCTTGTGCTTTTAATGTGTGGGGGTTCATGTTCAGTTTGGGATAATTTTTTGTATTTTAATTTTAAGGTTATTTGTTTTTATCTATTTGATTTTTTTTTTTTTTTCTCTCTCTCTTTCTTTCTTCCTTTCTTTCTTTCTTTCTTTTGTAATTACTCATTATTATGGGTATAATGGCAAAGCTATATAAAAGAATAAGTAAAAATGTTAATATGAATGCAAGTGAGAGTGTTTCTGTGTCTGTGTATGTAAATGTACTTGTGTGTGAGTGAGTGCATGTGTGCTTGCAATATGCATTTTTGTTAGGCAATGTGTGGATGTGGATGTGGGTGGGTGCATGTTTGCAAGTTTGAGTGAATGCATGTTGTCTAAGTTTGTCCCTTTTTTTTATCTTTCACTCTTAGCTCAAATTTTTCTTTATTTTCTCTACTTTTGAAAAGACATTTTACTCATTATCTCTTTCTTCATCAGGTTGCCAACCGATATTTAGTACAGTTGCGAGATGAGCACAAGGGCCACAAGTTTGTAGAAGACATTACAAACAAGGAGGAAGACTTCAATCGTTTGGTTAAGCAGTACGCAGCATAAGCAGTGGTTCTTCATATATATGT
>NW_028234434.1:17167032-17169532 GCF_977035675.1 Penaeus japonicus
GACTGCCTGAGGATTGGCTATAACGACATAGATTAGTACATCTAAGAAAGAATGCAAATGGTGATTCTGTTCTTTCTACTTAAATTGAGAAATCCCTTTTCTTTACTCAGGCATATAGGGATTTTTAAAACTTGAGGTAAGTTGTTAAGATTGATTGTATGTGGCATCATCTTTTAGGCTTGAGTTTGTTTATTTGATCTTAGATATTAGGATATTTCAATATGTGTATTGCATGAAGAAAAAACATTTGAAATTTGAATTACAAGTGCATAATAGTGTCTTTATTTTTTATTTTATTTTTTTTAATTTTTTTTTTTTTATGTTAATGTTCCATAGCAAAATTTCTACTATAGTGGCATATGACTTTTTTTGGAGCTTTTATTTTTCTTTCTTGTCATAGATTTTCTTTCTGGTAGATTTCTTAGGCAGTAATGGTTAGCTGTGCTGTTTTTTAGCATGAAAGTGGAAGTTCGAATGTGAGAGAGAGAGAGAAAGAGAAAGAGAAAGAAAGAGAGAGAGATATGTCTATATGTATGTATATATGCATGTTTGTGTATTTAGAGTAATGCATAAAATTATAGTATATATATATATATTTATGAATTGTAGGTTATATAGTTCTCTCCCTCTCTCTCTCTCTCTCTCTCTCTCTCTCTCTCTCTCTCTCTCTCTCTCTCTCTCTCTCTCTCTCTCTCTCTCTCTCTCTCTCTCTCTCTCTTCTCTCTCTCCTCTCTCTCTCTCTCTCTCTCTCTCTCTCTCTCTCTCTCTCTCTCTCTCTCTCTCTCTTCTCTCTCTCTCTTCTCTCTCTCTCTCTCTTCTCTCTCTCTCTCTTCTCTCTCTCTCTCTCTCTTCTCTCCTCTCTCTCTCTCTCTCTCTCTCTCTCTCTCTCTCTCTCTCTCTCTCTCTCTCTCTCTCTCTCTCTCTCTCTCTCTCTCTCTCTCTCTCTCTCTCTCTCTCTCTCTCTTTCCCTCTCCATCTTCCTCTCTGTCCCTGTCTCTCCCATTCGACCTTTCTCCCCCCCCCCATCTCTCTCTCTTTCTCCCTCTCCAACCTCCTCTCTGTCCCTCTCACTCTCTCCCTTTCTCCCTCTCTCCCTCTCTCTCTTTCCCCCATCTCTCTCCCTCCCTCCCTCCCCTTCTCTCCCCCATCTTTCCCCTCTCTCTCTTACAAATAATTATAAGACAATAATCAACTGATGTAAACTTAAGCTGGAAAGGATATATATATATATATATATATATATATATATATATATATATATATATATATATATATATATATATATATATATATATATATATATATATGTAACTCTGTGGGCCTGTGTACAGCTAGTACGATGATTAATATCTGCTCTTCCTGGAAATCAGTGTATTTTCATGTGACTAACACTAATTCATATCAGTTTTATGGAGATTAATTTAGGCAAAGTTACTAACAGAGGGTTGCCTATTTTCAGGTATGATTACACAAAACATGAAGAAGACATTAACAAGATGCAGTCCATCAATGCTCAACGAGCCAACGAGAGCTTGCCATCTCCAGAGTGTCCAAGCCTACCTGTATACCATAGGTGTGTTATGTTATGAAGGGTTGTTGAGCTAACAGCATGGAAGAGTGTATGAAAAAAAAAAAAAATTAAATATGAAAGATGGAAAAATGGCAGATTTGAGAGAAATACGTTCATGAAATAGGAGTTCAGAATATCGTGTGTGCCTGTTTAATAAGTTTTCTTTCTTATTTACAGCGATCCAGTGTTGAATCGATGTGTACCTGTAGAAGGTGAAGGGCCAGCTGGTCTTGTGTACAATCTCTATGGGTACCTGAACTCTTTGGATATTCTGGAACAGGTGCTGGCAGATCTCTATGCATCTTGGCATCTGGTTCTGATTTTTATTTTCATTACCCTCGGTAAGTGCAGATTGGCATTTTTTACTTCATGTTATTGGGATATGTATCATGCATGGCAATTACATGATTATTATTGATTTTGTATGTATGTATTTATTTTTTCTTCATTTTTTTTTTTTCTTTTCTTTTCTTTTCTTTTTCATCATGTTTTTTCATTTCATTACTCTTCTTACAATTACTATATTACAGGCAGTCATTGAACTCGGCTCTTAATGTGAATCCTGTCTTTCAGGCATCTCCTGTGTGGTAATGCTTTTATTGCATTACATGGCAGGACTTGTATCATATGCCATTATGATTGCAGTTATGGTGGTTTCTACAGGTGTGTAAAAGGATCACACAAGTTGTGTTTGTTATTTATAGTTGTGCTATATTTCAGTTATGTTATTACAAAATACTTTTTGATGAATAATTTTGAAATGATGAATTCAAAAATAAATTAGAACTTTCTTATAGTGTTGACGGTTTTGCTGTGGTGGAGCTACATCAGCGTTCATCTGCAGCTGGATAATGCTCCGCTAGATCAGATACTGGAAGAGACAGTGCGCAATGAGAGAGCTCTTTTGATCTATGCCATCATTGCAACAGT
>NW_028234434.1:17174532-17179532 GCF_977035675.1 Penaeus japonicus
AAACAGAGGACATGTCTTCATAAAGTTCTGTCAAAGCATTGATAATTATCCCTTTTCTTCCGGGCAAATTTAAATTCCTTTGAATTCCTCCAAATTCATGCCATAAGATTAGAATGAATTTTTTAATTTAAAAGAACTTTGTTGAAAATGCATAGGAATGTATCAAATTCTAACATGAAATTCATAAAAATTCATACATATTTTATTTAGTGTTGCACTGGTTGTGAAAGTGCAACACATTTGTGTATTACATTTATGTATTATTACTTTTGTTAGAACAAAAAGAATGATATATCAAATATTATATTTTACTGTTGACAGGCATGGCGTGTGGTCCTGACAAACATGCTCCAGGTAGCTACAGTGAACAGCATAGGTGACCTGACCATTTTCTTGGCCAAAATCACAGTGACAGCACTGGTATGCTGCATTGCGCTCCCTGTACTACATGCCAACCCCACCCTTCATCTCTATGCTGTTCCACTAATTGTTACAGCTGTCTTTGCGTTCTTCATCACCCACTGTGTTTTCTCTGTATACGAGGTAAGTTAGATTCTAGATTATTAGCTGCTTTTGTAGATTATTAGCTGCTTTTGTTTACATGATATATAGTTTATTTACCAGTACTAGTGGTATTATCTATTTAGCTGAAATCCTCCTTCCTTGAAATGTGTTGAAAGGATATTCATATGTGGCAACATTTTAAAATCAGGTGTGTTTATCATAATTTAGAAATTTCTCTCTAATTCACAAAAGTGCAAATATAGGAATGTGTGTACACAAAGAAAATGAAACAGACACCATATTAAAAAATAATAAATCATGAGGTTTTAAATTACCAGGAATCCTCATGAAAAGGTGAAAATAAAAAGAAACTGCAATGGATCATCCATTTTTGTTTTTCACATTCCCTGATTAGGAATCCTTTTGTATTTGAAACCTCAAGATTTAGTTGTTTATTGTGGCTGTGCTTTATTGTAAACCTGATTTCATTTTTTATCGCATTGAGACAAATTTTTATGTTGTTGCATATGTATAACTTGTACAACTGATTATTCATTCCTTTACTTTGCACTTTTCAGATGGCTGTTGACACTTTGTTCTTGTGTTTCTCCGATGACTACAACACTTATGACACCACTGATGGACGCGAGTTGGTGGCAGACAAAGAGCTGTACGAGTTCATGGTGAAGCACGAAGACATTGACAGAAAGAACTCAAGAAAGCCCAGGCGTCGAGACCCCCCTGAGACCATTCGCTTCAAGGAAGGGGCCGTGTGAAGGCAGAGGAAGTTTCTGACAATGCTTGCCGCTGCAGAAACTGATTCCTTTTTACACACTCCGCCCCTTTCCGAGACGGAATATTTGCTTTGACTTTGGTAACCAATGGTGGTTAATAGGTTTAAAGTTGAATGCAAGAAGAATTATGATCATTAGTATGTTGCATCTGACAGTAACGCATTTTCATGTGTAACTCATTGCAGTCATGCAATCATAGTAATCTTTGACAGCAGTTTGAAAGTGATATAACACTGGTTGAATGAAAGAATAATACTCTTATTTAAATGGTACATTCATAATTAAGAATAGGAAAATGACCTCTGGAGACCATCCATAGTGGGATAATTGATATGAAATATTATTTAACAGACAACAGTGCTGATAGTAAATGTTAATAACAATAAGAGCAAGATTTGATATCTGAATTCACAATTGTATCTTTCAGAAAAAAAATATCAAGCACTGGGAAGTAAATATTATCTACATAAGGAATATTCTAGGTTTATAATTCCTTACTAATAGACTTTGCCTCTCCCGGAAGGACGGTCATCATGGCATTAATCTACTAATGAGAGGTGTTATATGTACCATCAAATTTTCCTCAAGGAATTAAGACCTGATCTTCTTTCTCTTTTCTTTTTTTCTTCTTTTTTCTTGAACTTTTCATGTTATTTTGTTGTCCTGTTTATCTTTCTTAATCTCTGGGTGACTTTTCAGTGGCTTCCTTCCTTCCTCCCTGTACCCTCTCCCCCACTCCCCTTCCCCCCTCCCCCTTCCCTCTCTCCCTCTCTCCCTCTCCCACTCCCTCTCCCTCTCCCTCTCCTTCTCCCTCTCCCTTCCTCCCTCCCCTCTCCCTCCTCATACCCTCCAGCTCTTCTGCTTCTTATGTGCTCTCTCTAACCTGTTTTTCTTTTCCTTTTCTTTTTCCTTTCTTTCTTGTGTGTTATTAACCATCTGTGTACTTACTACCTGTGTGTAAATAGATTTTCTTTCTTTTTAAATGATCTTTTGCACTTCATGATACTGGAATATCAGCTGTGATATTTCATGGTCATTTAGAAATTCCTCTTTATATTTTAAGTCTGTGATTTTTTAATATGTGATAAAACATTTTCATCAAAATGAAATTTTCCCGTTCTCAACTAATTTCTATATATTTTTACTTATTATGTTCTGTGTGGACTCATTTTAAGGTGATTGGTGTTTTGGCAGTTAAGGAAGACTTAGAAATTATTTTGATATGAGATATTAGAATTAACATCCACACTTGGTCAGAACTCTTCCAAGATTTAAGGATTTCAGAACAAAGGGACAAGACGCAAGTGATTTTAATGGCAGTTGCACAGAGACGGAGCATTGCAGTTGGTGTTTTAGCACTTAACCCAATAATTTAATTAGTAACTCCAAATATTGAGTCACAAGTAATCATCTGTCATACCTGAAGGATAGTACAAGACTTGAAATGCTGTCACATTTATTTTTATTTATTTTTATTTTTTTGTGATAAGTCCAGTGTAAATGTAAGATGTGTTTGTACTTGTAAATTTATTGTCCCATTGTTGGTAATAGGCAAGCTACTGATGACTCCTAAATGTTCTGTTGTATTGGTTTAAAGTGAAAAGTAAATGGTTGTTATGCCATTTTTCTAGCACACCTTATAAGACCTACCCTCTGCAGGTCTTTGGTCTCACCATTACACTTGTCTGATTGTGAGAGTGGTCTTCCTATCATTTAGGATTTGACTTCCATTTAGGAGAAATTTTAGTCAAGTGATGGAGATGAAAGGCAAAGGCATGACAGTAGTTTGTTAATACAAGATGTTAGTTGAAAGATTAGAAAAGTTTTTTTTTTAAGTTGTGAGTGAGTAGTCGTCTACTCACTATAATTGAGAATTGCAAGAAAGGTTCGGGCATTGACTATCTTTCTAGTTCATACTTATTTTTTCACATTGCCTGAACATAACTTTTAGCATAGAAATTTTTCTTTTGTTTAGTGGGGAAAATTATATAGGGAGTCCCATAGGTGTAAGGTGGAACAAAAATGAATTGATTCTTCATCAAATCATTTGTGAAAAACTTGTGCAGCTTCGAAAACATTTTATTTTTTCTTGTGTTGTTATCGATT
This sequence comes from Penaeus japonicus, assembly GCF_977035675.1. NCBI lineage: Eukaryota > Metazoa > Arthropoda > Malacostraca > Decapoda > Penaeidae > Penaeus > Penaeus japonicus. Next base: position 17,177,937 of record NW_028234434.1, read on the forward strand.
CTTAAAAAATTCTAATAGATATTTCATTTAGTAAAAGGCAATTGATTAATGTAAGTGAGAGAATGTTAATGTGTAGATTGTGAACCACAGGTTAAAGTGCCTTAGAATTTTTAACATATTTTACAAGGAAGAATAACAAATATGTTATAAATGAATATGTTAGAATACTGAATAGCTGTAATTTTCACCATAGGGATTTTTCTTTTCCTCATAATTATGAAAAAAAAGAAACCTGATGAATGATATAATAATGCAAATGTATCAAGAGAAAAGACAACAATAGAAACAAAAGACACTGCAATTTAGCATGTACCAAAGGTTATCAATCCCCATTAAGAAAGCTGTTTAGTTGACACTTTTCAAATCAAGAAATATTTCTTAAGATGTACATAATTGTTATATTAAGTTAAGCTTGTGCTTGGTTTACATCAGTTATATTCCATCCCAATAGTAGCAAAACGTACTTATAAAATCTGTTGACTTATTGTGAAAAATTCCAAATGCAATGCCGAATGTCCGATTAGAAAATTGTCACTTTATTGTGTAGACGTGAATTACTCTTCTCTATTTCTCTTTTGTTTCATGTTAGATTCTTTCACCAAATTTTATCTTTGTGTTTTTCTAAAAGAACAGAAGTTAGTATATTTTGATATCTTTATAACATTAGTTATGTAAAACCTGTATTTGTTTAGATGTTATAGGAATGGGATGATTGTAAAAATAAAAAGCATTATAGAAAAGCACATCTGAGTGACTATAATAGGAAAGCCTGGAGTGTGGCAATGTAACAAAGACTATTTATAAGTACTAGGTATATACATGACACAAAGAAACCTTGTAATGCAAGTGTTGATAAGACTTGTTAACAAAAGAATCAGATGCTGTTTAAAAAAAAGTGTTATTTACCTTTAGGTCTGTAATTAACTGTACCACTGACATTTTACTTAAGTTTTAGGCCTATTTTCCCCCATTTTTTTATACTTTCATGGTTTGAGGAACGAAACGGTTCAGTTAGATAGGCCTACCTTATTGCAAGGTAATCTTATTAGAGGGTGTGATGTTGTGTGACCCCAAAACTCCCCTTGTGAAAGTCGGTAATATTGTGATGATTGGCATAGTAAACATAAACAAAAGATTATTTTTGGTATGCAGAAAAGTGTGTAAACATTCCATAAAAAAAATGGTATTTTTTTCTTTTTTTCTTTTTATCCTTTTAGATCAGCAGGTAGTATGCTGAATAATATGTGTATGTAGATCTTGAAATACCTAAACTGATGTTAGTGATGAGCAAGGTGGACACAGGGAACCATGACTTCTGAAGGATTTTTTTTAGAGAATGTAAGCCATGTAATAATGAAAGAAGAAAATAAAATAGTGTCTTTTATTTCCCCCCTGATTATATCCTCTTTCTTATGGAACAGTAGGTGGAGATGATTTATAGTAACCTACGGTCATAAGAAGCGACTTTATTATCATATATTTATAACATCATTAAAAATCGCTTTGAAGCCAGACAACCCAGTTCAGGGAAGTTCTATTGTAATGTAACCATAACGAAAGGGTGGGCTACCATAAATAGCGAAGGGAATAGGGCTT
>NW_028234434.1:17217032-17222032 GCF_977035675.1 Penaeus japonicus
TCCCTCTACCTCCCTCCCTCCCTCCCTCCCTCCCTCCCTCACACACACAAGACTCACCAGGTCGGCGAATGAGCAGCTTCTCCAAGCCCAGCACGGGTCCCTCCGTCATCAGCGAGAGCAGCACCGCCAGCAGTCCGCCGATAAACAAGTATCCGCAAGTCTCAACAATCTAGGAGGGTAAAATAAACAAAGATGAATTGTAGTAATAATGATAACGATAATAACAATGATGATTGTGGTAATAATAATAATAATGATAATAACTGTGGTAATAATGATGACAATAATAATAATAATTGTGGTAATAATGATAACAATAACAACAATAATAATTGTGGTAATAATGATAACAATAATAACAATAACAATTATAGTAATAATGATAACAATAATAACAATAATAATTGTAGTAATAATGATAACAATAATAACAATGATAATTGTAGTAATAATGATAACAATAATTCTATTTTTCTTTCTCTTTCTCTTTCGAGAAAGAAAAAGAAAAAGAAAAAGAGAAAAAGAAAAGAAAAAGTGAAAGAGAGAAAGAGAAAGAGAGAGAGAGAGGGAGATGGAATTATTTTTACCTTCCTTGTGCATGTTTTTCTTCGTTAATGGTCAAGTGATGTTGAAAAAAGAGAGAAAAAATGGTGATAATAATGATGATGATAATGATGAAAATGTTAGATGATAGTAATCATATTAAGAATAATGGTAATGATGATTATAATGATGATACTGCTATTACTACTACTACTAATAAAGATGATAATGATGATAAAAATGATAGTAATAATGATAATGATAGTGACATTACTATGATATTAGACTACTACTATTACTATTCATGATAATGATTATGATGAAATAATAATGATAATCATAATGATAGTAGTAGTTATGATAATAATGATGATGATAATAATGATAATAGTAGTGATGATAATAATGATAATAATGATATATGATAATATTGATAATACTAATAATGATGATGATAACAATAATGATAATAGTAATAGCATCAATAACAACAAGAATTATAATATAATTGACAATAATAATAATAATGACAATCATCATAATAGCAATAACAACAATGATAACAATAAAAACTAAATGATAATAATAGTAATAATGGTAATAATAATAATAATGATAATCATAATAATAAAAATATAATGATGATAATGATAATAAAAATAATAATAAAAAATAATAATAAAAAGATATAATGATAATAATAATAATAATAATAATAATAATAATAATAATAATAATACCAATAATAACAAAAATAGTAACAACACGAAGAACGACAATGATGATAAAAACAACATCAACAATGACAAAACACAATCAGAATACCCACTTTATTAAGATGATCGAGGTATACGGGCATGAACACAGCCCCAGAGTAGATCAATTGAACAGGAATTGTGGTGAGGTACATCGAGTAGGTCAGGCGACTCAGGGGCTGCCATGAGGGGTGTGACAGGAACGTGTTGATAGGACCTGTTGCATAAAAAAAAAAAAAAAAAAAAAAAAAATGGACGATTGGGTTGGAGTCAGAGATGGAGGCTTGTTTAGGTTGGTTTTGATGGGTTGTGTTTATTTGTGGTGATGGGTTGATGTGGTGGTGGTGGTGATGATTGTGGTGATTGTGATGATGATGAGGAGGAGGAGGAGTAAGAGGAGGAAGTGTTATTGGTTGTGTGGGTGTTTGTTTGTTTGCGTTTGTGTTTTTGTGTGTGTTTGTGTGTGTATGTGTTTGTGTGTGTGTGTGTTTGTGTTTGTGTGTGTTTGTGTTTGTGTTTGTTTGTGTGTGTGATGATATTTCTATTCGTTTAGGATGAGGATTATGTCGTATTTATTTATATTTTGTGTGTGTAACTGATAATAGATTAATGTTGATGTGATAACAGGTAAATGTAATAAAGATGAATCCATACTGACGGAATTTATCATTTTATATATAATTATCATAATATATATGTGTAACGAGTCAATGAATAGATCAACATTATCAATTAAATAAAGATCATAATGCAACACCACTCTTCCTTACCTCCATAACCGGTGTGACAAGCGAACACGACCCAAAGGAGTGCCAGCGCCCACGCCCCTCGGCTGAAACCTCCGTAGATTATGCTGACCTCGGGCGGCATCAGGTCAGGGTCATCGGTCGTGTTGTAGTTCGCGACGCCGAAGATCACCAGACAGCCTATGAGAGCTGCGAGGACCCACCCCAGCAGCGCCTGCCACTGGTGTTTGGGAAGGGAGAGGGAGAGGGGAGAGGGGAGATGGGAGAGGGGAGAGGGGAGAGGGGTAAGGGGATGTTTATTTTTGTTTTTGTTTTTGATTTGTTGGATTTATATGATTATTTTTCTGTTTCTTTATCTATTTTTTTCTATTTCTTCTCTTCTTTATTTTCTTTATTTCTCTTCTCTTTCTATTCTCTCTTTCTCTCTTCTCTTCTTTCTCTTTTCTCTCTCTCTCTCTCTCTCTCTTTCTCTTCTTCATCTTCTCTCTCTTCTCTCTCTTACCCTCTCCTTTTCTCTCTCTCTCTTTCTCTTTCTCTCTCTCTCATTCTCACTCTCACTCTCTCTCCTTAACTCTCATTTTCTCTCTTTCTCTTTCCCTCCCTCTCTCTCTCTCTCTCTCTCTCTCTCTCTCTCTCTCTCACTCTCTCTCTCTCCTTCTCATTCTCTCTCTCTCTCTTCTCTCTCTCTCTCTCTCTCTCTTTTTCTCTCTCCCTCCCTCCCTCCTCCCTCCCACAATAAAAAAAAGATAAACACCCCCCCAAAAAAAAAAAATCAAAACGCACCCAAGTCAGCTTGATCTTCTTGCCGGACACCTTATATAGCAAGTACCCGGCCCAGCACCCGATGAGGTAGGCGTTGGCGCGACACCAAGGCTTGCCGTAGGTGTCCACGAACTCTGACGGCTGCTCCTCCGGCTTTCTGTGGGGTTGGAAGCATAGAAGGTATTTTGTAAATATAGGTGGGTTGGTACGCACGTGCTGTCGTACGTATATGCAGGTATGTAGGTATGAAGGCACGTGTATGTACGCTCGCTTATGTGCACGTTCACACACACGCGCACACACGCACACGCACACATACACACACGCACACACACAGTAAACAAACTAAAAAAGAAAAAAAACAAAAAAACACCAGTCAATCCGAAGCCAAAAGTAAATACAAAAACGAAAGCCACATTCGCTTTAAAAAAAGGCGCCAACACTCACGCGAAGAACAAGGCCGGCGCAACGTTATAGACAGCGAAGATAACGGTTGGAATAACGAAGGAAACCAGAGTCATTATTGCCATCCATGGAATGCCTGGAATCGTGCGAGAAAATTGATGGTGAATATGAGGATGAGTAAATTAGAGTAAGTGAGTCAATGGCGATAAAAAATGTGTTTTCTGTATGATGGGTGACAAAAGTGAGTTTTATTTCTTTATCGTTCATAAGAATATTATCATTTGTATCATCCTTGCTATTAATATTATTCTCATGGTCATTATTATTTTTTTGTAACCATCATCATTCTTAATATTATCAAGCTAATTATCATAATCATTATTATCATCATAATTATTATCATCAATATCATTATCCTTATTATCACCATGATTATTGCAATTATAATAATTATCAATATCATTATTATTTCATCATCAATGATGATAATAACCATCACGATTAACATGTAATTACAGAAAAAAAAATCAAACACAACAATAAATACACAACAGAAACTAAATAAGAAAGTCCACAAAATAAGACCACCAGATTTACCTATTTTGGGCTTCCAGAGCAGCGGTATAAAGATGAATGGTAGAATTATATAGATTTGCGTATCGACTCCTGTGTACCAACACTGCGGCAGACACTGTGTGGGCGTGAGAGAGAGAGGAAGGTAAATTTTAGTGTTTATTCTCTTTCTCTTTTAGTTTCGTTTTTTATGCTTGTTTACTATGTAGTTTTGTTCGTTGGTTTATTTTCTTTTTTTGAATGGTGGGTGTATTTTTTGTTTTTATTTGTTTTTGGGCTGTGATGGGTATTCGAAGGTTTGTGGGTTGTTTCTTGATATAGATGCTCGCTGATGGACGTTTGGCATTTGCATACGCACTCTCTCTCTCTCTCTCTCTCTCTCTCTCTCTCTCTCTCACACACACATACAAACAAACACCATCTGCGCTTTCCACATTTGTTTTTCTTCAAGATATCCTAAACATTACACATTCTCTCCTTTCCCTCACCATAAATGTCTCACTATCCCTTTTCCCTTTCCCCTCACCATACGCGTCACAGTTTCCCCTTCTCCCCTCACCATAAGTTTCCCTCTTCCCCCTCCTCCCTCACCATACGCGTCACAGTTTCCCCTTCTCCCCTCACCATAAGTTTCCCTCTTCCCCCTCCCCTCACCATACGCCTCACAGTTTCCCCTTCTCCCCTCACCATAAGTTTCCCTCTTCCCCCTCCTCCCTCACCATACGCGTCACAGTTTCCCCTTCTCCCCTCACCATAAGTTTCCCTCTTCCCCCTCCTCCCTCACCATACGCGTCACAGTTTCCCCTTCTCCCCTCACCATAAGTTTCCCTCTTCCCCCTCCTCCCTCACCATACGCGTCACAGTCTCCCCCTTTTCCCTCACAATATACCCCCACCCCCACCTTTCCCCTCTCCTCCCCCTCTCTCGCCTCTCACCATCTTTCCTTGTTCCAGAAGGTTCCCGACGAAGAGCGTGTCAGCCCACCAATAGGACTTGCAATTGTCCACAATGCTTCTCTCAATGGACGGGCCATGTGGACCCACCAGGGCGAATTTGGCGATGGTGGCCATGGCTCCGGCAGTCAGGGCTATCGGGGGGGCTAGTCTGAAAGGGGGGAGGGGGGAGGTTAGTGAGTTTAGTAACGATAGTAAGTATGAGGGAGAGAAAGTAGATGTAGGGGAAAAATTTAGGGGAAAATGTAACTGTAACGGCAGTG
>NW_028234434.1:17234532-17237032 GCF_977035675.1 Penaeus japonicus
ATATTCCTGATTTCTGTCTTTACTCCTTTATAGATTACTCTCTCTCTCTCTCTCTCTCTCTCTCTCTCTCTCTCTCTCTCTCTCTCTCTCTCTCTCTCTCTCTCTCTCTCTCTCTCTTTTCTTCTTCTTCTCTTCCTTCTCATTCCCCCCTTACTTACTGTGCTGCCCCGTGTTGGAGCCACAGATCCTGGGCACGGTCGAAGTACCTCCCGTCACGGTCAAGAAATCAACATTGCAGTTGCCATCGGCGTCCGGCTGCTCCAATTCCAAGTCCAGGAAATCGAGGCGCAATTGACAAATGTTGTTGTTGACGCGGTTAACTGTCAACATACAAGCGCCGGTTCCTGTATCTGAACCAGTGTATCCTGGGTTCACGAAGTAAGTGTTGTTGTAACTCGTGCTTTCGCCGCAGGTACGCTGAGCTGTGTGTATAGAAGAGGAAAAATTGATTAGAGATTCGCTGGGGATAAAAACCATACACATAGTTACAGATCTATCACAGTAAACACGCACCGAATCGGCGAAGGGAATGGACACTTATTCACATCTCACACAAGCCGAAGAAATTGTCGCTTATTTACACCCCATACAAAACGAAGAAAAGCGTCACTTGTTCACATCTCATACAAACCGAAGAAAATAGTAACTTATTTACATCCCATAAGACCAAGAAAAAAATGTTGCTTATTCACATCCAATACAAGAGGAAGAAAATGGTCGCTTGTTCACATCCCATACAAGACGAAAAAAATGGTCGCTTACTCACCGATACAACAAGCGCCGAAGCCCTTTGCGCAGCTCCCGGACGAGACTCCTCCGGTGCTAGAACAGTCGGCGGTAGGAAGACAAGTACCGAGGGTTCTGGTAGCGTCGTTCGTGGTACATTGGTCAGGAGAAATTTTCAAAATGGCCACGAAGACTGTTGGAGTTCATCGGTGATATAAGGGTTTCATTAGTGAATATGTGATGTTATTATCAATATTGGTTTTGTTGTTGTTGTGGTTATTATTATCAACATCATTGTTCTTATTCTTATTTTTCTTCTCCTTATTATTATTATTATTAGTATATCATTATCATTATTGTTATTTTGTTTATTTGATATAAATTTGTGCATCTGGGGTGATCGTTCCGAGATCTTAAAAAAAAACAATAACATTTGGTAAAAAAAAAAAATAATAAAAAAAAATCAATTTTCTTTCCTTGTCACTTACGAGCTAGAAAAAAACCTAATTCTCATAAATCGTACTAAAAAGGCTATGATATACAGCTATATGATTGCTATCATTGTTATCATTGTAAACATCACCTTCAAAGTGATCTCTAGCACCAGTATCATCACACAAATATTTCCCTTGAAATTTCTTGATACAAAAGTTTAAGTGAAAATCGGTACATTAATTTTATATAAAAACTCAATCTTATTTTTTCTATAAAATTCTATATATAGTAATTTAAGTTTTGTTTTACATCTACCTGAAATCTATATATGAAAAAGAACTTTGTTTTTCACATAAAAAAACTTTTCCCTATAACATACCAACACAAGAAAAGAAACTCAATCACTTTAAAAAAAAATCAATTTCTACTCCCCCATAAAAATCAATACACAAGTAAAACCCAACAACCCCCCCCCCTCAAAAAAAGAAGAAGAAAAAAAAAAAACATTATCCACGAAAAAGCAACTCCTATTTGCTTCCTCCTTCAACAACACTCACACTTCTCATCCCGTTCTCCTGCCACCGATTCCTCGATGAGTTCCAAGTCGTCTTGTTGGATTGTGTCCGAGGGGGCGGCCCAGATCACGCCCACGAGACCCAAGAACGCCGCCGCCCACGCCCATTTGCGAATTGACATCATTGTCTGCTACCGAAGAGAGAAGGGTCGTGGTATATGTTGGGGAAGGCGTGCAGGGAGATGCGTATGATACTGTATATGATGCTGTTTATATACAAATACATTATTCACGCGTATTAGTACGTACTCTCATTCTCGTTCTTACTATTCTTTTTCTCTCTGTCTGTGTCTCTCTGTATATTCATCTATCTGTCTATCTGTCCACACACACACATGATATATATATATATATATATATATATATATATATATATATATATATATATATATATATATATTATATATATATATATAAAGAGAGAGAGAGAGAGAGAGAGAGAGAGAGAGAGAGAGAGAGAGAGAGAGAGAGATAAAGAGAGAGAGAGAGAGAGAGAGAGAGAGAGAGAGAGAGACAGAGAGAGACAGAGACAGAGACAGAGAGAGAGAGAGAGAGAAAGAGAGAGAAAGAAGGAAAAACAAAGAAAGAGAGATCGAAGAAGAAAGCAGTCAATGAGAACGAAAGACGCCAAGAGGAAGAATATTTTTTTTACGCAAGGAACTAAAAATGCAAAAAAAAAAAAAAAAGATCCAAAAAAGGGTTTCAATGGTTAACGGTTATCACTTGTGGCTGGAAGATGAATCAGCATCGCAGTGAATGAGGCTG
>NW_028234434.1:17242032-17244532 GCF_977035675.1 Penaeus japonicus
AACATACATGGATATTCACTTCACTTCCTTTTAGGAAATGGGAATTCTGATTCATAGTTACAAACAAAAGGATAAATGGCGAGGAAAACAGTTTTATGATATCACTAGTTGCGTGAGGACTCAAGGTAGGCCGCAGAGTCGCTAAGGTTCCCATAAAGATGAATGACCTGTAAAAGATATAGATAAGGTTATGAATATATACCTAAGTACTGGTGATGACCTGTCTAAAGATCCTTAGATTCTTGACAGGAAAATCGTGTGAGCAAATGGATTTCAGAACAGCTGTTGGGATTTTATTATATGATTGGTAAGCATTTACTAATTTACTTGGTTACTTGGTGTAATTCCAGCATGAGTTCCGCCAGTGCCTTATTCTGAAATGTTTTTGGACTTCTGAAAACTTGCCAGTAGGCCTATTTTCGGCCGTAGAATCCGATAAGGACCTAGAAATTGCCGAAAAATTAGCAAAATGCCCTATTACGACGAGCGAGTTTACGGCAATGAAGGAAAGGTCAGGTTCATCCGAAGAGTCACCAAACGATGCAAATGGGAGGTCAAATATTGATGCAATAGTACTAACATGACTGTACGATTTGGCGCGAAAGCAATGGACCGCCGAATCGGCCCTTTTCAGAGCCACCAAATTTCACCTTTATTTTTTTGATTTTTCGGTGATGACCGATTTCATGCCCTATTCTCCCATTCCCATTTTTGCCTCTTATAATCTGAAACAAAATCCTTTTATAAATGTAGATTTTTTTCCAGATGAAAGTGCACTTTTTCCTTTTTTCCCATTTTTATAAATTCAATAAATTTCATTTTTGCATTCTGCACCGCCTGGCACTAAATTCTTCTTTCACCAGAATTTTTTGAAAACTTAAAACATTTTCTTAATTTCGAAAAATTTGAGGAGACAGCGGGAGATACTAGTAAAAAGGTAAAATAAGTACAAAAAGTACTGTAAAAAAATGGATTAAAATTATTAGTTTTGGCACGATAGAAATCACAGTAGGCGATTTCATTATTACTTTTGAATGTTTCTATTAAAAAGTGTGTGTGTGAATGTGTACACACATGTACACACAGGATTTTTCGAGAGGCAGGGAGCACGAATTGCATAAATGGTGAAGCGCCTTTATGTTAAAAATGCGCATGTGTCATCTGCATAACAATAGTGCAATTCAATATGGAATCAAAATCCTTATCTTGCTTAGCAACATGACAGCATAACATGGACTGAATATAACATTTTGATACACTCTACAAAACAAAAAAGACTATATATATATATATATATATATATATATCATATATATATATATATATATATATATATATATATATATATATATATATATATATAAATGAAATTAGAAATAGATAAAAAAAAATTAACCATGTGCTATTCTGACGCAAATTTCTCCCTTTCTATGAACTATCTTGTCTCCCGTTTTTAAAAAATCTTTTGATTGGGTCAGTATCACTTATTATAACTAATTTTACGTTGATATAAAGAGAAAATAGGTGATACTCAAAGAGAAACAGATATAATGAGAAAGAGAGAGAGAGAGAGAGAGAGAGAGAGAGAGAGAGAGAGAGAGAGAGAGAGAGAGAGAGAGAGAGAGAGAGAGAGAGAGAGAGAGAACTAGCGTCAGGTTTTCCCACTACTGGACATCGCATTTGATAGAAAGACTAATATTGGCGACTAACATTAGTGACACACACACACACACACACACACACACACACACACACACGCGCGGACTCGACGAAAAAATGTATATTTTAGACAACGTTTCATGAATATCAATGAAAAGTCTCGCTTGATCGATAAAACAAACTTAACAATTGCATTTAAGTGTTGACAACTTGACCTAAAATATCACAGAACTGAATCAATGCTCAGCTTTTACATATATTCTTTTAGTACCATATCAAATTCTGACGTTGGTAGCCTATACTCTGAAGACCAACCCGGTCCTCTGCAAGATGGATCACTTCCGTCCATTATTGCAATCAATCACTGCAACAGACCTCTACTCCCCCCCCCCCCAAAAAAAAAAAAAAAAAAAAAAAAAAAAAAAAAAAAACATAAGACGCATTCCATTCCTCTTTCCCTTAATTAAGAGTTAATTTACCACTGCTATTTTTGCGTATAACGTGATATATAAATCCTACTCTTCGTTATATCCTAAACGTCATCAAATCATTTTTTTAACCATTTCTATGGGCGTGGTCATACGAGCGTTTTTTTTTTCCCCAATCGCTAATCAATGTTAATCCCAACATTGTAATAGCGGGGGGGATGGGGGGGGGGGTCCGCCTTGTTGGTCCTTCTTACGTGGACTCGGTGGCGTCCACTACTCGAAGGCAAGCAAAAAATAAATTTATAGTTTACTGGTTATGAAAGTATATGTTAGATATTAAAGCATACATGTTTTTTTTTTCTTTTTTTTTTTAATAAAGATAAATTCAAGTAGTTATCAATATGAAAGGATAT
>NW_028234434.1:17255918-17263042 GCF_977035675.1 Penaeus japonicus
CAAAGTTAGAGAGGAGAGTCAATCAAGAGCGAGCAAAGAGGTCAGGTCAAGAGCATTTGTTTGGGACACAACCGCCCCCTGGAGTGCTCAAGTCGAAAACCTTGTATTTACTTCACACATACACCTTCCGTTACTTGTGTTTACTTAAGACTAGTATTTACTTCAAACATAAGTAGCTTGTATTTACTTTAAACGTATATTTATTTTATGTAATTCTGATGTACTTCTATCTTTGTGATCAATTTTTTAGTGAAATTTAAAAAATACTAATGGGGAAATATATTTGAGATATGATAATGTTTGTATGATGTATTTGTTTGTTTGTGTGTGTGTATGTGTGTTTTGTACCGGTTCTGTGTGTGTGTGTGTGTGTGTGTGTGTGTGTGTGTGTGTGTGTGTGTGTGTGTGTGTGTGTGTGTGTGTGTGTGTATGTGTGTGTGTGTGTGTGTTTATGTATGTTTGTATGTATGTGTGTGTGTGTGTGTGTGTGTGTGTGTGTGTGTGTGTGTGTGTATGTATGTGTGTGTGTGCGTTTATATAAAGAGACTGACGTCATACGGTGACAAGACGATGATGCAAGGGTGCCAGGAAGGGCCAGGCACCTTCAAGTAATCAACCTAGTGACAAGATAAAGGCAGAATCATGTCTCCTCGTGGTAATGAGTCACCTGAAAGGTAGTATTATGAGAAATGCTGAATTGGTTTTGAGAAGGTGAGGATACACAAAAATTAATCTGAATATCTGCCTATATTTTGTTGCAGTCCATTTTCCAAGAAAGAGAGAGAGATAGAGAGATAGATAGATAGATAGATAGATAGAGAGAGAGAGAGAGAGAGAGAGAGAGAGAGAGAGAGAGAGAGAGAGAGAGAGAGAGAGAGAGGGAGAGAGAGAGAGAGAGAGAGAGATGAGAGAGGAGAAGAGAACGGCGGAGGAGAGGATAGGAGAGAGAAGGAGAGGGCGGAGAGAGATGAGAGGGTATGAGGGGGGGGTGACGAGAGAGAGAGAGAGAGTGAGAGGGGGCGCGAGAGGGCGGGAGGAGGTGAGAGAGGAGAGGAGGGTAGATGAGGAGAGAGAGACGCTGAGGAGAAGAGGACAGAGGAGAGAGGAGGACGGAGGCGAGTGGAGTGAGAGAGTATTCGGGGGAGGAGAGAGAGAGAGGGTAGAACGGAAGGGAGGGATGGAGCGAGAGAAGATCGGTAGAGAGGGTATTGTACGAGAATTGTGGGCTGGAGAGAGTGAAGTAGGGAGAGGTGGAGAGACTGGAGGAGTGCGGGAGAAGAAGGAGACGGTGAGGAGGTCGAGGGGGAGAGAGGAGAGGAAAGAGGGGAAGGGAGTAGGAAGGAGAAGAGGAGGGGAGGAGAGGAGACGGACGGGAGCAGGAGGACGAAGAGAGGGAGATAAGTAGAGAGAGAGAGAGATTGAAGAGTGGAGAGAGAGGAGAGAGGTGTGGTGAGATGGAGATGAGAGAGGTGATAGGTAGGGAGATGATGAGAGGAGGGGAGGATGGGAGGGAGAGAGGGAGTGGAAGGAGATGAATGTGAGGGAGAGGGGAGATGGGAGGAGGGAGAGAGGGGGAGGAGAAGGGGGAGGTGAGGGGGGAAGAAGGGAGAACGGAAAGAGAGTGAGGATGAGAGGAGAGACGAAGAAGGCGACAAGGAGAGAGAGAGAGAGACTGAGGAGAGAGAGAGGCAGGCAGGCAGACAGGCAAACAGACAGACGTAAACAGAATAGAGAAAAATAAATAGGTAGATAGATAGAGTGACTGTGCCACTTCCTTTCTCAAAATCTCATCACAATCTTAAGCCTCCCGAAGTAAAACCCTTTAATACACTTAAGTTCTAATGTAATTAACCTGGTATCTATGAACAGGACCTTGCTATACTGTCCACGCTCTTTGTAGATGTACTTGCCTTGATAATATTATGATATTATTAGTATGTATATTATGACATAATATTCCCGTATTTGTAATTAATGCCATATCTTTCTTTATCATTGTATCTCTATATATACATATATTGGAACATATGTGTATTGTGCATGTGCGTTCACAATCTTTACACTTACAAGTATATGTGTTTTTTCCCCGTGCTTGGTTGCCGGACATTACGTAACACATATGATCCATCACAGTCTGTGAACCTTTTGCTTATCTGATAAAACTTCCAAGCAAACAAATGAAGTTGATGTTGCCCAAGGGCATGGAATAGAAAAAAACAAAACAAAAAAACAACAACAACAAAGCCTGAAGCTGAAGATAAAGAGAAGAGGGAAGAAAGGTGGAAAGAGAGAAAGGGAGGATGAGAGAGAAGGAGGATGAAAGAGAGAGGGGGGGGGGTGAAGATGAAGAAGAGAAAGTAGAATAAGAATAAGAAAGAGAGAGAGAGAGAGAGAGAGAGAGAGAGAGAGAGAGAGAGAGAGAGAGAGAGAGAGAGAGAGAGAGAGAGAGAGAGAGAGATCTATCGATGGTGGTTTTTTTGGAAAAAAGAGAGAGAGGAGAGAGAGAGAGGAGAGAGAGAGAGGGGAGAGGGTCGGTGGGGGGGAGATGAAGTGGGAGCACATGAGAAGAGCTAGAAGAAGATCAGAGAGGGAGAGGAGTGAGAGAGACAGAGGGAAAGAGAGAGAGGAGCGGGAGAGAAGAGAGAAAGAGAGTGTGAGTAGAGAGAGAGGGAGAGAGAGAGAGAGAGAGAGAGAGAGAGAGAGAGAGAGAGAGAGAGAGAGAGAGAGAGAGAGAAAGCGAGATAGATAGATAGATAGATAGATAGATAGATAGATAGATAGAGAGAGAGAGAGAGAGAGAAAGAGAGAGTGAGGGAGAAAGCGAGATAGAGAAAGGAAGAAGAAGAAGGAGAGAAAGGGAGGGACCGAGGCAGAGAAAAGTACAAAATACTTTCGAATGTTGATCATCTGATTAGAAGAAAAAACAATCTTCCCTTTGTGTAGAGAAACAAAAGCCTAAATGAGTCTGCATAATTGCTAATCAACTTTCTTAAGGCTTTCTACACCTCACCTTATCATAGATAAAGATGGCCACATACAGACTCCTCACCTACGCTCTTTGAACATGAATGGGATGCCTTTACTAATGGATTTGTAAATGGGAATCTTTTACTGATGGATTTGTAAATGGGAATCTTTTACTGATGGATTTGTAAACTGATTTGGCAACTATGGCTCAAAATAGCATAATTCTTGTCAAAGGAAATGGTTGTATAGAAGTCTTAGTTGTGATGAGAATAATTCTAGAATGATGATGGTAACACGGTCGATTTTATTGATGACGAACAATGGTAGGGATGATAATTATAAGGATAAATATGTTATGATTCTAACATTATTGATAAGATTTTCAAATGATTGAGTAAATCTGATTATAATAAGAAGGGAGATCCCAAAGATAATAGAACAACGGATGGCAAATGTATTGATAAGATAAGAATAATAATATCAAGGTTTGATTTATGGTAATTCATGGTTAATTGCACGATCAAGTCATAAACCACAACATAATTTTGGCAAAAACAATATTGATTTATGATTAACATTTATATAATCAACAGTGATCTGATTAATTAACATTAATATGATTTATAATTGACATTAATATCATTATGATCCTTGTTGTTATCATTATTATTGTTCATATCTTTGTCTTATCTTTGTCCTCATTAATAGCATTGATGTGCTTTCGACACTATTAATTGTGTTAGTATTATTAACAATCTCATCGTTATGATTATCAAAATCGCCATCATCTTA
This sequence comes from Penaeus japonicus, assembly GCF_977035675.1. Taxonomy (NCBI): domain Eukaryota; kingdom Metazoa; phylum Arthropoda; class Malacostraca; order Decapoda; family Penaeidae; genus Penaeus; species Penaeus japonicus. The sequence continues at coordinate 17,259,678 of NW_028234434.1, forward strand.
AAATCAGCAGTTATTGTTATGATTATTGTTGTTCGTCCCAATTATCTTTATAATTACAATCATTCAAAGAACTTTGTATCTTTTTTCTTCATATCCCGTTATCTCTTAGAGACATTTTACCTACATTTCCAACAGCTGTGAGGTCTGTATTGTGTGACGCTGCTCAGAGAAAATCTTAACCTGGGAAAGCAGGAAACATTTGGCAAACCGTGTCAAATACATATTGACAGGTAGCGGATGTTGATGGGGAAGTTGGTCAGCTGTTCATGGGATAAAGGAAGAATTATTGATAAATATAAACTTTATATATGTAGTGTAGATTGTTCGTGCATTTATACAAGTATGTGGATGTGGATATGAACATATCAATGTATATATTCACACACACTCACACACACACACACACACACACACACACATACACACACACACACACACACACACACACACACACACACATACACACACACACACACACACACACACACACACACACATATATATATATATATATATATATATATATATATGTATATATATATATATATATATATATAAATATATATATACAGATGTTATGATTACTATTACCTTATTAGTGACAATGGTAATGATACTCAGGAATGATACCTACAAGGATGACAACAACAACAATCACAATGACAGCAGTAGTAACAATATAACACGATCAATAATATTGTAACTACTGTTATCACTATCAATTTTGAAATTACATCACCGCCCTTATCAATCATAACTGACTGACCCTTGAGTTATTGGGAAATGGAGATAACAGTTTTTTTTTATTTTGAGTAGGCTCTGCTCGATATGCTACTTCTTTTTTTTATTATCTTTATTTTTTTTTCACTTTTATTATATGTATATATTTATATATATATATATATATATATATATATATAAATATATCTATATATATATATACATATTTATATATGGACTTAAAAATTTATTTACTTGTGTATTATCAGTATATATATATATATATATATATATATATATATATATATATATATATATATATATATACATATATATATGGACATAAACATATATATATGTGTATATATATTTTTTTTTTGTTTTGTTTTTTTATCGCCTTATTGATATAGAATAATTATTACTATTATTGATATCAATATCATTATTGTTGTTGTTGTTGTTGTTACTTTTATAATCGTTATTGTTTTCATCATTACTTTTATCATTATTACTGCTATTATTATTGATGTTGTTGTTGTCATCATTATCATCATCATTACGATTACTATCAACATCATCACCACAAGGGGACAGCTATGGGATGTGATGAAATGATTTAAACATCATGGTAATCATAAAGGAAATATTTAAGATAATGGTGAAAGTGAGGATTACTTTTCATACTAATATTGTAATGTTGATGGTAATATTATATTGATAAATATGTAATGGTAAGGAATATGATACTGACAATAATATTGATGGTGATAGTAATAATAACGATAGCAATCAAAATATATATGGTGATGATGATGAGGATGATGTGATGATGATGATGATGATGGTGATAATGATGATGATAATGATGATGATGATAATGATGATTATGATGATGACGATAATGATAATGATGATGAAAATGAAGAAAAAGATAATAAAGAAAACAATAAAGCGATTTGTCGTAGCGTTAGCAGCAGAAATAAAAATAATATCAACCACAAAAAAGACAGTTTAGACAATCAAGATAAAAAAAGAATAAAAGAATAATACCATTAGTCACAAGAATAACCAAAACCCAAGAATCAAAATGCTAAAGAATAATATTAGCCACACGAACAAAGGTCACAACAATTATTACGCCCTGTGACCTTTGTATGTCGAGTCACGATGAGTTGCAAAATCTAGAAACAGAGGCACCGGTAATGTCTAAGACGGATTACCAGTTATAACGGATTACCAGTTATAACGGATTACTAGTTAGGAGTAATAACGGTTACAACTGAGCTTAGTTAAATCAGAGAGAATTACTTACGTGTTCTGTGGATTTATCAGTTCTTTAATAACATATGCGTATATATATGTATGTATGTATTTTTAGGTATGTGTTTCTCAATATTAATCTTATCAAATCTATCTTATCTCGGTGGTGGACGGAACCGAAAAATAAGCCTTGCTGATTATACAAACGATAATCGATTTGATAATCTAAGACTAACGCTGTTCGTGATGTCGTATATAAGTCATTACTTATCCTGTGATCCAAATCTAGTCATTATATATCTAACTGGTCGTCCATATAGCTTGATTATCACTCGCCATATACCATACAGCTAGTGCCACATATCCTGATCATCATTGAGCAATTTTAGTTATCTTGCAACTAACCTCATTGATAAAAGCAAAAAAAGAAAAAAGAAAAAAGAAAAAAAATGAAAGATATGTACGTAACAAGAGACTGAATTCGGAAGATGTTACATAACCTACCTCACTGATCCCCGTCAACGATGCTACTAATACAGCGAATTTAGGTTATATATACGTACGCACTCACTAAAAACCGACGTATGTTGTGGTTGCTAGAGTGTTTATTCCGCTTAGTATTTTCCTTTCGCTTTTTTTTTTTTTTCACATAGATGGCGCTTTTTCAATAATCAAAGTGGGTGGGTCGAGTTTTTTTGGAAACCTTCTATTGAAAAAGAAAAACGTTTTATTCTTCTCATTATTGTTGTTATTGGCGATATTAATACTTCTGATGATAGTGGTAATAATGGTGAAAGCGATAGTAGTAGTAATAGAGTTTTATTCATCGAGAAAATGGAGGAATATCCTGGACAAGTGATAAGATTGGTCGGATACTGGACTCCTTGGTAGCTGAGCCGTTGTGCAAAATGATGATGGTGATGATGATGGTGATGTGGGGTGATGATTTTGATGTAGTGATGATAATGGTGATGTGGTGATGATGAGGGTGGTAATGATGATGATAGTGGTGTGGTGCTGCTGATGGTGATGTGCTGTACTAATGATGGTGGTGTGGTGCTGCTGATGGTGATGTGCTGTACTAATGATGGTGGTGTGGTGCTGCTGATGGTGATATGGTGATGATGGTAGTGGTGGTGATGATATTGATGTGGTGATGATGGTGGTTTTGATAATAATCATGATGGTATGGTGATAATGATGGTGATGTAGTGATGATACTGGTGGTGATGATGATGGTGATGAGAATTATGATGACGGTGATGGTGATATATATCGGGCAGATTAGTCAACAAAAATAATAAATTGTATTAATCAAGTAAATGTAAGTAAAGACATAAACTATTCAAGTGTAAGTACACAAACAAACAAACAAATAAAAAAAA
>NW_028234434.1:17263142-17265642 GCF_977035675.1 Penaeus japonicus
TATATAAGAAAACCGACATAATAACGATAGTTATGATATTAACAATAACAATGATAATGATGATAACAATGATAAAGGTGATAATGATGATGATTATAATATTCATGATAGGGATAATGATAATGATGATGATGGCAATATTCACAACCATCTTTCTCCTAACAGATAAAAAAAAAAAGAAATGAACTGGCCCACTTCAGGAAAACTGACATGTGCGGCGTTCATCTGTTTGGGCGTGGTTGCCGTGGGCGTGGGCGGTCGAGAGGAAATGGAAGACGCACTATGGACCCTCAACCCACCCGCTTCTAGTCTTTTGATCTTGTTTTTTTTTTCATCTTCTTTTAATCGCATTATTTTATATTCTTCTATTTTTATCCTCTATTTTCTGTTTCTGTCCTTATTCTCTATTTATCTTATATAACGATAATATTACCTAAATCTCATTTATCATCTTTATGTATCTTATCTTTTATTTTATAACTTTTGATAATTTTCTTTATTTCTATGATCATTTTCTTTTTCTTTTTCATCTGTTCCTGTCTTCTATCTTTTCTTAATCTCTTCTGTCGTAAATTCTCTCTCCAAATCCTCTATCTCAGATAAAAGGGAAGCTGGAGCGGCATGGCGACCCGGTAGCGAAGGCATCCAGGGGGCTTCCGAGATTCCTGGTCGAGGATTCCAAGAGCGAGGGAGAGTTTAAGTATGGGGCCTCGAAGTGGCTCGTTCTGTTAGAGGCGAGGGAGGGATAGGGGAGGTGATTGGGGGGTTGTGAGGGGAGGGGGGGGGGTGGGGGGGGGGTGGATTACAGGGAGGGATAGGGAATGGGGCAATAGGTAGAGAGGGATAGGCAGAGAGAGAAAGAGAGAGGGAGAGAGAGAGAGAAGGAGGGAGGGAGGGAGGGAGGGAGGGAGGGAGAGAGAGCGAGAGAGCGAGAGAGAGAGAGAAGGAGAAAGAGAGAGAGAGAGAGAAGTGGGGAAGGGAAAGTGGGGAGGGGAGAAAAGAGAGAGAGAGAGAGAGAGAGAGAGAGAGAGAGAGAGAGAGAGAGAGAGAGAGAGAGAGAGAGAGAGAGAGAGAGAGAGAGAGAGAGAGAGAGAGAGAGAGAAAGAGAGAGAGAGAGAGAAGTGGGGAAGGGAAAGTGGGGAGGGGAGAAGAGAGAGAGAGAGAGAGAGAGAGAGAGAGAGAGAGAGAGAGAGAGAGAGAGAGAGAGAGAGAGAGAGAGAGAGAGAGAGAGAGAGAGAGAGAGAGAGAGAGAGAGAGAGAGAGAGAGAGAGAGAGAGAGAGAGAATCTGCGCCTGAAACAATCATATAATGTAACCCTGCTATATGGTATGTGACTTTTGTCTTAGACTATACCTGTTATATCTTTAGCGTTCCGCCTATATTATAACTTGGCCCTTAATCTCACCGATGAATACGTGAATAACATATCTATAACACTTACTCTCTTAACTTATTTCTCTACGAACGTCCCTTCTAAATAGATCCCTTAAGCTAAAAACGACCTATATTGACCCACTCCCCAGCATATGATACAACGACGTACCCATATCACACTCACCTCATTAATCTCTCTCTCTCTCTGCCCCCCCCCCCTCTCTCTCTCTCTCTCTGTCTCTCTCCCAGGAGTCTCTAATCTCTCTGTCCTCTCTGTCTCCTCGCTCTCACTATCTCCCTCTCTCTCTCTCTCTCTCTCTCTCTCTCTCTCTCTTCTTCCTCTCTCTCTCACTCATCTCTCATGCTCTCTCTCCCTCTTCTCTCTCTCTCTCTCTCTCTCTTCCCACACCTCTCTCTCGCACACTCACCTCATAATCTTCTCCTCTCTCTCTCTCTGTCTCTCTGTCTCTCTCTCTCTCTCTCTGTCTCTCTGTCTCTCTCTCTCTATCTATCTCTCTCTCTCTCTCTCTCTCTCTCTCTCTCATCCTCTCTCTCCTACATCTCTCTCTCTCCACCACTCTCTCTCTCTTCTCTCTCTCTCTCTCTCTCTCCCTCTCTCTCTCTCTCACACTCACCTCATTAATCTCTCTCTCTCTCTCTCTCTGTCTCTCTGTCTCTCTCTCTCTCTCTCTCTCTCTCTGTCTCTCTGTCTCTCTCTCTCTCTCTCTCTCTCTCTCTCTCTCTCTCTCTCTCTCTCTCCCTCTCTCTCTCTCTCACACTCACCTCATTAATCTCTCTCTCTCTCTCTCTCCCCCCCCCCCCGGTCGTCCCTTCCAGGAAGAACGACATGTCTTGGGTCGAGGGCATTTATCTCCCCCTTCGAGACCCGTCGTTAGTGCCCAGTGACAAGTGTCGAAATGACGTCGACGCGATCATCAAAGTTCTTGAGTCTCCCGTGTTGCAGGGTGTCCTTACGCTCCAAAACCGCTACTGGTTTGCATATCGTTAGTACTTTTCGTTCTCTCTGTTTTATGTTGTGTGTGTGTGTGTGTGTGTGTGTGTGTGTGTGTGTATGGGATCGTTTTGTAAGTATGTGTAATGGAGAGACCCCTCATGATTCCTTTCT
>NW_028234434.1:17293142-17295642 GCF_977035675.1 Penaeus japonicus
TGGTTGCTTCGTCAGTGTTTTAGTTGATTATCAACTTATCGTATATATATATTTTTTTTATGAAGCTTTATCTCGAAATACGTGTTTCAGTGTGTACTCGTTTTTCTCGAGTAGATAGAGACATGTTAATAGAATTGAGTAATGGCATTGTCAGTTTGGTGACCGAGGGTTTCATTAGAATAATAAATGCTGTTAGGAGGTCTAGAAGTCCTAATACCACCAGGCAATTTTGTCAATAAATCCATGATGTATAGGTTCAAGACAATATGCAGTAAGCTGTGTTGATTTCATAGGATTATATCATTTCATTTAAACACAACAAAAATAATTATGTTGATGGTATGATAAAGAACATCAATAAAACAAACAGTTTAAAAACGACAGTGCTAATATTCCCAGCACAGATGATAATAATCCAAAGTAAAAATGATAATAATAACAAAAATACTCTCCTTCCCCAGGTGGCTTACATCAGAAAGCCAAAAGTAAAGTCATTCACCGTCGCCAACTTCCGCGAGTACAACGCCATCTATCGACGAGTTCTGAAGGATACCGGCGTCGTGTTCTGGGACAGCACCTTGCCTCTCTCTAGGGCGTACAACCAAGAATGTCTTAGGAACCCGAGACACTTGGAAGACACGCTATTGTGGATGTGTAAGGATGTAGTGCATGTGGGTTATATCCTCTGGAATCAGTACGCTGACATGGTCCTTAACGCTGCTTGCGGTCAACGTATGAGCAACTGTGTTTGAGGGGGTCCTGTGTAGAACATTTGTCTTACTTGTGTATGTCTTACCTATGTAGGTGTATTTTCAATTTCTACATAAATCGACACTGGGTATCTTTGGACCTATGGTCTGGCACGCGATGTATGTGCGCTATGTGTGTGTGTAGTTGTATGTGTTTATGCTGGTATAAGCATATATACGTTCGTAAATACGTGTGTGCGCGTACACACAGACATGTATGTGCGTGTATCTGTGTACACATGTGCCCATGTGTTTCATCGTGGTGCTGATGATATCCCATCATTCATTGCCAGTGTATTGTGAAAATAGCAATGGCTTGCCAGCTGAAACGGACTTTAAATTATGTACTAAGCTTTCTAACTGTGAGTACAATGTTTTGCGTATATATATACATAAAATTTCTTCATATGACTGATGTACAGTTCTGATTCATGATTTTTAGTTTTATGATGATCATTGCGTTTTCTCATGTGCTTTACTGCTGTATATATTCATATCATTTTTATATAAACTATTTATTAATGTGCGCCGTACGCGTGACGCCACTGCTTCCCACAAACATTTTTATCTATTTGAAAATATATTCATTATTTTTCACTTCGGTGTTTCAATTTCCTCATCCTTTGACATTTAACTAAGCTTCAGCTCAGAAACAATCATTTGAGAGAAAAACTAAGTATTAAGCTGTATTGGCAACATTAATAAAAGATGGGAGCTGGACTAAGGAGAATTACACAAGAGGTCATAGTCAAGAACTGCCTAACATTTGGTGTCAGGTAAGTATTAGTGTGATCGCTACATGACTGTTCTTGCCCGCTAAATTCTGTCGGACTACACACACGCACACACACACACACACACACACACACACACAATCATATTCTTAACTACAGCCCTGATGTGTCTCACTGAATATTATGTAGCTTCGTGGTACTTATGATTCGTGGTGACTATATATTTTTTTGTTTTTGTTTTATCTCCCACACTTTCTTTGATTTCATCTCCGTTATGTTCTGTTCTTTTGTTATTTTTTTTTATTTTTTTTTTGTTTCCCTTTCCATCTTTCAGAATTATGTGATTATTTATATCTTATTTTTTTTTATTGGTTATTCTTTTGAATCTAGAACGTCACAAGATTTTTCACTGCGACAACCCACATGGTTAGAGTTCCTTAGAGTTTATCACAATTAGTGGGAATTTGACACCCGAGATTGAGCTTTGGGTATGGGTGCCTACTGACCTCATGGGGAAGGATCCTGGCCCTGTTGGGGATGTGGCACTATTCACTATAACATGGATATTTCCATGATAGGCTATTGCTGCGGGTCTATATGTTGTTATTATAACTACGAGGAGATAACTATCTTAAAGTATTTTAGTATTTGACATAGAAAATTAATAAAAGATCATCTCGTTTTGTTCTAACACGTTTTTGTTCCCGTATTTTTTGTTGAATAATTATATTCTTATACTTATGTAAGTTCACGTAAATCCTTTTATTTTCTTGTAACACTAGTTTTATTTTCTTTAGGTGAATTTGTACTGTGAATTCTGTGCGATATCATTGTGTCAAATGAACTAGTGATAAAGGACAGTATTATCTATGCATCAACCTAATAGTTGATCTACATAGACTTTGTAATCACCCATGTGTGTGAACCCATATTCACACAAATACAAATAAACACACAAACATGCATGTAGCGTCCCAGTCGGCCGAGTTATATTCAGGGCGTGCTACACATGCAATA
>NW_028234434.1:17300642-17303142 GCF_977035675.1 Penaeus japonicus
AACCTTAACAGCGGTTTTTCTCCTGCTGATGGCCTCCTATCCTCCCACATTCTCCGCTTGTTACCTTACCCCGGACACCCTTCACACAGACCGCCGGACCCTATGACCTGACATGACCTGCCCCTGTTCCGTTCCCTGTTCCGCCGCCGCCTCCGTTTCCGTTCTCCTGTCCTCGCTTGACCTTCTTGTACCGTGTTTCTCCCCCCTTTAGCCTTTTATATACCCTCTTGTTCTCTTTCTCCTCAGACCTGAAGATGGGATCCAGATGGATCTTGAAACTGTTGTCTCAATTTCAATAAATCTGTTTTGTGTATAGTGGGTTTATCTGCCATTTATCAACACGGAAGAGTGTTTTGCAAGTCATATATATATATATATGCATATATATATATATATATATATATATATATATATATATATATATATATATATATATATATATATATATATATATGCATATATATATATATATATATATATATATATATATATATATATATATATGTATATATATATATGCACACACACACACATGAATGAAGTAATCTTTCGTTATCTCACGTAGATGGTATAACAGACATGTTATCATCGATACAAGAATATTTGATACACTTTAATTAACATTCACTCATTATCAACGGGTAGATCTACATATTTTCTTATTACCAAACCACCTTTGATGACTATAAGCGATGTAATGAAAGAAATATCATCAAAACAGAAAAACGTTCAAATACGTGACGTCTGACATGTATGAATGAAAGAGTCTCATTCACAAAGGAATTGAAAATGTGTTTTTGTTGATGCTGTCATTTTTAGAGATATTTGATTTAAAACTTTATAAGATATGATTTCAATGATGTTTTGCTTTGATTATTTATTCCAACGATTAAATCAAACTTAAAATAATTAGTAGACGAATTTCAAAATACTAAGAGTTTCCTCGCGAGTTCTAACAAACTCATATAATATCTCTAATTTTTTCAGAACGATGATATAAAACTTATAGAAATTTAAGCCGAATTATATTAGAATTGTAATATAAAGCAGAGAGATTTCGCTCACACTCGAATTCTCTCAAGATAAACATTACTATAATGAAAAAGTTGTGAATCGACGAGGTATTATTGCTTGTTTTACTCAAACTTGTAGTTAACAGAGGGTGAGATTGTATGTAGAACCTGCTAAGTTAGAGTTATGGAGTGAGAGATATTCGTATAAGTAAGAGAGAAGTATTTATTCGGGTAAGAATGGTATTAGAGATGTTATATGTGATAATGTCCGAACTGAAGAGGTGCAGGTTGGTAATAAATAGGAATTGTATGTATTTATAACTAATTTGTGGTATGTTCTAACTTAAACTCACCTTGATTTGTGATTTTTACTAACGCTGTAAGGTTTTCTTATGGATATGAACTAGTTCTTGTTTTGAACAAGGAGAATGATGTAACCCCCATTATATAAGGACCCAATGACCTTTTGTTATGCTATTTTAAGCTCACATGTACTCACTTTAATCCTCTTCAAATTTGACTATTAACCCTTTCCCGACGGGTGCACTTTCTACGCGAAGTCCCATATGCCGGGCGATTGCAATATTGCAATGAAATCGTCACAATAGGATGACGCCCCGGAACGGGAGTTTTTGGCTGTGTCACACGGGTGTGACGCACCGTCGTCATTGGGTTAATGACTGATATTAAATAGAAGGTGGTAATTGTCCAGAATAGGACTACATGAAACATTAATGTGACTTCAGTACTTTTCATTGGCAAAAGCCAACAAACTTCCTCCATACATATTCGGCCAAATAGAGCTTGGGCTTGTTCGTTTTATGAGAAATTGCTAGGGAGGTTTGTCAGTTCTGTTTTGCCAGGATAAGCCGGATGGAAGTTTGTTTGCTAGTGTGGAAATATAGCTTCTGTGTCACTGTAATTACTCGTATCAATATCTTGCTATGTCATAATTTTTCACTTGTGCAGAATAATTGATGTAAGTGTCCTTTTTTTTGTGAGGAAGTATTATTGATCTCTCTCTGCCTTTACTTGTTCATATTCTGGGCAAAAACCTGAAAACTAAGAGGCTTAATAAAAGTAAATGCTAAAGTGAAAAGTGTTTAGAAGACCCCCTGTAACTAGCAGGACCCTTCAAAATGGGACTTTTTTCCTCATGATTATATTAGCTGTATTCTGTTTAGGTTCACTTAAAACCTGGATAGAGGCATGTGTTATTATAAGTAATGAAAGGTCAGTGGCAGACGTGAGGGTGTCTTCTAAGCATAATAAAATAATGATAATGATATAATAAGGTAGTAAAGACAAAAAGGAATCAAAATTAAATATGAAAGCTGACTTATTTTTTGATGATTTAAAATCCTCAGCAGGAATTATGCTCAGACACCACATTTTAGTCATATTTTCCAATTTAATTATCTTTAACCTGACTACCCATTTTGGTATTATAGATGGAGAGGTATGGTAGCTATTCTTTTTAATCAATG
>NW_028234434.1:17308142-17313142 GCF_977035675.1 Penaeus japonicus
CTCCTCCTTACTCTGGGTGCCACTAGGCAAAGCATCCAAACTAGCAACGCCAGCTTACATGCCTCGCATATGGTCCAAAACGCTCATGGCATTAACTTTAACACCTGTCCACAAGGGGTTAAGGATTGATTTCTCATAAAGATGTTCCTTTGGTTGAATATCTATAATGTTTAACTGTATTGTAATGTCCTAATGAAATGAAAATTGTAAGACAATGTCCTAGATATGATATTGCATGATTTTACAAGTATTACCATCTTAAATTAAGCTCGTGTATGAATTACATATCTTGATATAAGAGTGCACTTAACTACCATTTTTTTCATTATTGATATTTTTTTTATATTTATTTATGTATTTATTTTTATGAACACTGTGTTTATAACATGTACTTTGTATTTGTAAGCCATGTTCAGGTATTAGCAAGATCCCTTCTATGATTGATTTCTGTGAAGGTTAGTAGTATACTTTGTTTTTGCTGGATTGTGTTTGTTAATATATATATATATATATATATATATATATATATATATATATATATATATATATATATATATATAGTAGCAGCTGTACAGTGTGGACGTGCTGAACTGTTGCTCTGAAAAACTCCTTAATTTCTCATCCCCGCCTGCCACGAGGCTGGGGGGAAATGAACAGAGATTAGTGAAGTGTACAAAACACTGAATGATCTAGAAAAAAATAGGAAAGACAAAATAGAAAATAAATTAGAACAAAAAACAACTGGAAGGAAAAGAAGTGGCATCAAGGAGAGAGGGGAGGTCAAAACGCTGGGTCAGCGTCAGCGTGGCCCAGCAGCTTCCAAGGTGACCTTGACCAGACTTGAATAACTCTAAGGGTTTAAACACTACATGTTTAAACCAAGGAGAAGTAAAAGAAACTCTAAAACTGAAAAATGTTTCAAACACAATGAAAAAAAGCAATTTATATGCCAAACCTGTGATAGAAAAAAATGCCACAAATGTGAAAATACTTACTTGAAAAACAGGAAAGAAATTATAAGTAATATTGATGCTTACCTAACAGGCATCAGTAATGAACTAAAAATAGATAATCAAGAAAATATACAGAAAGACTGCAGCTGGTGCAAAGACATCAATACTAAAAGTAATTCTAGTCTTGAAACTGAACTGGAAAGAATTCAAAGTTGTGACGATATATCAGAAGCCAGTTTTTTTAAAGAACTAATTAGAATTGAGGAAAATAGGGACACAATGGCAGAAAATGTATATGCACCCGTATCAGACATTCTGGAAAAAGTGGAAATGAGCCATATCGGTGACCAAAAAAACAGCACACCCAAAAAGTGTGAAGGGGCATGCCCACTAGAAAACATAATTCAGAAAATGTATGAGGAATTAAAGGACTTCAAGATTCAATGTTTGAGGGAGATACAAATATTGAAAGATGAAATTCATGAATTAAAACAAGAGCAAAAAGAAAAACCTAAAGAAAAAAAGGTAACTCAGGCTGCTGAATTGGAAACAGAAAAAGCTGTACAAGACACTAAAAATGTAAAAGTAAAGCCAAAGAAGAAACAAGAAAATCCAAGAGGTGAGCAAAGTAAAGTAAATCAGGAAGAAGAAAAAAAACTGTTTTCTGATATAGTAAGGCAAAAATCAGATAAACAGGCCAAGAATATTCTAGACAGTGATATTTCAGACAATGAACAACCAAAAAAAGATGATGAGGCTGACTGGAAGGTTGTAGGCGACAAAAAGAAGCAACCAAAACAACCTACAAAAGAAAAGTCAGAGAAGAAAAATGAAGATACATTCAGAGCGAATAGGCTCTTTATATACAATCTAGAAGAAAAAGAAGAAAATGATCCTGAAATCAGGAAAACAAATGATATGAAAATGATTAATGATATCATAACAAAATTGAACCTCAATGAAATTATCAAAGTTGAGAGTGCCTTTAGAGAGGGCAAATATTTAAAGGAGGCTTTGAGACCAAGGCCAATTAAGGTCAAATTAGAAAATGAAAAACAGAAATGGAAACTGATTGGAAAGAATATGAAACTAAAGGAAATTGATGAATATAAAGAAGTATGGATATCACCGGACTTGAGCTATGAAAAAAGGCAAAGTCAAAAAACGTTGATAAATAAACTAAGAGAAAACAGAGAAAAAGACGGAGCAGGAAAACACTGGTATATCACCAGCAACAGACAAGGACATTCAGTCCTGCGAAGCATACCTATTCGAACAAAGGCAGGTAATGAAACGCCCACCGCTACAACCGGGGGAAGGTCCAGCTCCCCCAAAGTAGGGGGAAACGACATCAATTATCTAACAACAGTAGGTAATGTAGACAGGCAAAGAAATAATTTATTTGAGACTCTCATGTTGCTAAATATACAGGGATTATATCCAAAAAGTAACCAGACAAAACCTACATATCTAGAGGACATGGCAAAGATCAACAATTATTCAATGATAGCTCTTACAGAAACTCATCTGAATGAAGACATAAAAAATGAAGAAATTAAAATTGATAACTATGAGTTAATAAGGAAAGATAGAAATAAGAGAAGCAGAGGAGGAGTAGCCCTTTATATCAGGAAAGAATTAGCAACTAGAATGGATACTGTAATAGAATACTCTAATAATACAGTAGAAATACTAGGGGTATTGGCAAAAGATACAAAAAAGCTATACATTATTTTATACAGACCTCCTGGAACAACAGAAACATCTTTCAATGAATCACTAGGCATTATTAGTAATTACATTGTCAATACAAGGGAAATTGAAGCTATTATTATACTTGGCGATTTTAATTTCCCCTTTATCGATTGGGAAACAAAGAAAATAAAGATAGGAGCAAATGCCACTAAAGATGAAAAACAACAAGCGAGAATGCTTTTAGATTTTGAAGAAAATTTTTACCTTAACCAAATCATCAATATTCCAACAAGGGAAGAAAATATACTGGACCTTGTTTTCATTAGTATAGGGGAAGATGTACACAATATATCATCAACTTATACAGCCCAATCGGACCACAAAATAATTGAAATCACAATGAATAAGTTAAATAATCAGAAAAGTAGTAAAAAACAGATAGCAGAAGCAGAAAAGAGTCTCAGATCTTTAAACTTTAGCCATAATCAAATAGATTGGAAAAAAATAAATGCAACACTAGAAAAGTCACTGAAAGATATTGACGTCCTCTTAACACCAAAAGATATACTAGAGAAGCTTTATAATGCATTTAAAGATGTCTGTAGAATGTTTGTCCCCCCAAAAAACAACAGAAACAAGAACATTATACCAAGAGATCGAAGGATCATGTTAAGAAACAAGAAAAATAAGGTTAATAAATTGAAAAAAACAACAGATCAGATCAAGAGAGAAAGGATCAAAGCAGAGATAAGGGTTTTGGAAGATAAATTAAAACTGTCTATAAGTAACCAAAAAGCAGCCGAAGAAAAAAGAGCTGTGGAGGCTATAAAACAGAATGCAAAATATTTTTTCTCTTATGCAAACAACAGGTTAAAGAGAAGAACAGAAATTGGGCCTCTTGAGAATAATGGTGCATTGGTAACTGATTCAAAGGAAATGGCTGAATTACTCAAATTGCAATACGAAGAAGTCTATAGTGTCCCAAGAATAGAAAAATTAATATCAGACCCACAGAAACATTTCAGTATTATTAGTAATGAAGATGAATGTCTCACTGACTTCATATTCGATGAAAAAGATATTCTTGAAGCAGTAAGTGAAATACCAACAAACTCAGCAGCTGGGCCAGATGAAATCCCAGCAATCTTTTTAAAAAACTGTAAAGAAACCATAGCAAAGCCACTGGTAACTTTGTGGAGGAAATCTTTGGACATGGGGACTATCCCCAGCTTACTGAAAGAGGGTACTATAATTCCAATATATAAAGGTGGAAACAAAGGTCAGGCCAAAAATTATAGACCAGTAGCACTAACATCTCATATAATAAAAATATTTGAAAGGGTAGTGAGGAAAATAATTGTTCAATTTTTAGAAAAAGAAAACAAGATAAACCCCGGGCAACATGGATTCAGAAGTGGTAGATCTTGTTTATCACAGATCCTGACACACTTCGAACACATACTAAGGGACCTAACTGAAAATAGAGAAGTTGACGTAATATATCTAGACTTTGCAAAAGCTTTTGACAAAGTAGATCATGGCATCCTGCTACATAAGATTAAAGACCTTGGAATCGGCGGGAAAGTTGGAAGATGGATTTACAACTTCCTAATAAATCGTAAACAAAAAGTACAAATTAATGGGCTTTACTCAAAGGAAACGATTATTATGAGTGGGGTGCCACAAGGGTCCGTTCTTGGGCCCTTGTTATTCCTTATTATGATTGGTGACATTGATAATGGTGTGAAACACTCAAGAGTAACATCATTTGCAGATGATACAAGAATAAGTACACCCTTAGATATACAAGATAATGAAAACAAACTTAACGAGGATCTACATACCATCTGTAAGTGGGCATATGACAATAATATGAAATTCAATGCAGATAAATTTGAAATCATAAGATATAGTCCAATTGGAAATTCAAGGGCAAGATCATATTTTGTCGAAGATGTGAAGATTGAGGAGAAAAAAGTAGTAAAAGATCTAGGACTCTATATGAGTAATGACATGAGTTTCAGTCACCATATAGAGCAGATTGTCAACAAAGGAAAAGTTATGAGTGGATGGGTAATGAGGACTTTTAACACAAGAGACCCAGAACACCTTTTACCACTATGGAAAACATTAGTGACCACAAGACTAGAATACCAGTGCCAAGTATGGAGCCCAAATCTTAAAAAAGATATAATGTTGATAGAACAAGTCCAAAGAATCTTTACACGGAAGTTAGATAATATGATGGGTCTAAACTATTGGGAAAGACTAAAAAAACTAAGACTGTACTCACTACAAAGGCGGAGAGAGAGATACTTCATTATATATGTGTGGAAAATTATTGAAAACTTA
>NW_028234434.1:17330642-17333142 GCF_977035675.1 Penaeus japonicus
AAAACGAATATATATCAGTCCGACAAATTTGAACAAGCTGGACCTAAAATACTGAAACATTAGGCTACGAAAATGAAAACGGGAATATGCATTTAGATTATCAGAAAAGTAATTTGGGGAATGTATTGCATTTCTGATAGAGTAATGCAGCTTTGCCAAACTTGTTTTTTGTTTATTCATGTAACTATGAGCTGCAGCACACAGAATATTCTTTAATAAACATGATCTATTTTAAAGCAGTGAATCTGATAACAGAAACACAAACCCACTCCAATTTTCACACATTTCCCCCATATTTTGATGTTTCATCTGATTCTCATCCCTTAATAACAACTCCCAATTTCTCTCCCATTTTTCTCACATCCAATCATCCAATCCCTAAACCTATTCCACCATCACCTTCCATTTTAAAAGACAAAACACTTACCTTAAAGAGTTTAGGCCTGAGGCGACGACATTCCACCTTATTGGAATACTTCTTCATCTCGGGGAATCCCCAGCCTGTGGCCCCGTACTCATTTTCCCACGTTTGGAAATCGTGGGGCGATCCGAACATGTGGATGTTGTAATTAATCGTACCACTGCCTCCTAGAACCTTTCCACGAGGCCATGCAGATTGCTGGAGTGAAGGAGATTTTAGATTTTTTTTTTTTTTTTTTTTTTTTGGTTAGAAAGTATTTGATTGATATATTGATGTATTTGTTTGTTTGCTTATTTGGGATCAGTTAGATTGGATAAGGGTTTGTGTTTTTTTCTGGTTGTTCGTTTGAGAGAGAGAGAGAGAGAGAGAGAGAGAGAGAGAGAGAGAGAGAGAGAGAGAGAGAGAGAGAGAGAGAGAGAGAGAGAGAGAGAGAGAGAGACCGTGTATGTGTGCGTGTGCGTCTGTGTGCACATGAGCCAAAATGGTTAAAAAACAAATCTTCTATTCTCTGTGACTCGCATGGTTAAGCATTGACTCCAAGAACCCACGTCTCCTATAACCACCATTTTTCAAATCTCCCAATTTCAGTACTTCCGAACTACCATCCTAACAACCAATCACTAAGATAACCAGTTAGGAAAAAACAATCCATAGCTACAGATCATGTCAACATTTTACGACACAAGACAATGCCAATCTTTTTGGTTTTACAATCATATAGTTATTGGCCGGACGTTAGCCGTGATAATCCATTTCAATTATTTATTATAAATTAGTACTTGTTAATCCTCCATTATTAAGCGCATGTCACTGATCCAATGTCAATTGCATGTTACTGATTTAATAAAATAATTACCTGTTACTGATCCAATATTACATAAACAACCAATGCCAACTACGCCTTCTCCCCCCCTCCCCCCTCCTCCCCCTGCCCACCCCACAACATCACAACCCCCACTCACCCTATCCACCAGAGCCTCCGAGGACCTCTTCTGCGGCGCCGTCAGGTACTGCCAGTCGTAGCGGGACCTCTGGAGGAGCGGCGCCGCCAAGGGAATCCCTGCCAACCAAGGTTCTTCGCCGCCCGCCTCCACCAAGAGAACGCGAAAATTCTCCTTCTCACTCAAACGGGCGGCTAACACGCTCCCAGCTGTCCCTCCGCCCACGATGATGAAGTCGTAGACGGGGTCGGGGCGGTATATCACGCCCGCGGAGGTTGCGAACATCGCCTGCCACGCCCATGCTGCGAGGGCGATTAAGACTGCAAGAAGTCCTGGGGGGAGAGAAGGAGGGGGAGAAATGGAGTGACTGATTGGATACAGTGACCATTTGGATTTGTTGTCCTTGTTTATCATATTCAGTTTGTTTTATATATGTGTTTTATTTACCATATTCTATCTGTTTTATCTACTTTAGCTCATTTTATCTATTTCATTTTATGTTCTTACATACATACATACATACATACATACATACACTCATATAAACATTTTTTTTTGTCGACGGAAAGATACACTTGATAGTTCGGTGATGATTGATGACAGGCTGACAGGAACAGGTGGGGGTGGAAACTATTTGATATGCAACGATGTTACTCAGATATGTTGCATTCAGCCAATTATCATCACCAACCTTTCAAATGTATTTCCACCTCGATAAAAGACTAAATCCAGCGTTCTCTCTCTCTCGCACTCTCTCTCTTTCTCTCTCTCTCTCTCTCTCTCTCTCTCTCTCGCACTTCATTTCTCTACCGGAGCTCTCTCTCTCTCTCTCTCTCTCTCTCTCTCTCTCTCTCGCACTTCATTTCTCTACCGGAGCTCTCTCTCTCTCTCTCTCTCTCTCTTACTCACTCACTCACTCTCTCACTCTCTCACTCTCTCTCTCTCTCTCTCTCTCTCTCTCTCTCTCTCTCTCTCTCTCTCTCTCTCTCTCTCTCTCTCTCTCTCTCTCTCTCTCTCACCCTCACTCTCTCTCTCTCAACATCTCCCCTTCATCCCTCTTTCCGCCTCATTTCAACTTCAGCAGCTCACGAAATGCCTCACTATCAGGGTTTAATTGCTCTAATGTCTTGCAAATTTC
>NW_028234434.1:17440642-17450642 GCF_977035675.1 Penaeus japonicus
CGAACTAGAATTGGCTCGCCTAAATAACCCGAGTGCCACCAGAGGTTCGTTGCGAAGCTGGAAGAGCTGTTAGGCCTAATTTGCCAGTGTATAGCGAGGGAGAAGATATCGCTAACTATTTGGTGAGATTCGAGCGAGTGGCTGCATTGTTTGAATGTTGACGTTGACACTTATGCCGTCCGATTAGGTAGTCTCCTTACAGGTAAAGCAGCTGATGTATATACTTCACTTTCTCCTGAAATAACGAGTAAGTATGAATGTCTTAAGAGAGCTTTCTTAAGAGGGTTTAGTAAGACGCCGAATGCTACAGGAATGATTTCAGACAGTCGAAGATTAAAACTGGAGAATCTTTTCAGCAATTTGCAGTACAGTTAGGTAGAATGTTTGATTTGTGGATAATTCTCGTAATATAGTTGCTGATTATAATTCGCTACGATCCTTTATGATTTTAGACAATTTGTCGCTTCTCTCCCAGCAGAAATTCGGATGTTTGTTAAAGAACATAATGTATCAATCTAGAAGATGCAGTGCAGCTTGCAGACAACTGGGCTTCAGCTCATGGTAGGTATCCTAAGTCGGATATAGCTACGGACAGCGGTAAGAAAATGTCACTGTCAAACCGCCAGTTTCACCGACTCCCGATAACGCTTATGTAAAGAGAGATTCGTCGAAGATTCGTTGTCATTATTGCGGAGAATTCGGTCACATAAAACCCAGTGTGCAAAGAATCCCTTCAATTTCCGAGACAATTCAAACAGCCAGAAAGTAACATTTTGTTTTGAAGACTCTCCCTCTATGAAATATATCACTTCAGGGACTGTAAACGGGTCAAGGGTCTCGACAGTCCAACGCGACACGGGGTGTAGTTGCATCATGGTGGCGGAACAAGTGCTTCCCGATTCAGACGTGACAAACTGCAAAGTGGTTAAAGTTTTTTTATTATCTCGGAAGGGCCGATTGGTTCCCACAAGTAAAATGTCATATAAGATGCCCTTATTTTACCGGGTGGGTAAACGCCTTACGTGCCCCATTGAAATTTTGTAGCGTTCTGATCAGACATTATCCCAGAGCGAGTGATCCGAATGACCTCGTTAAAGCTCTCTCCTCGAGCTTAGAAAAGGGAGAAACTAGTCAAACTGTTCTGACCCGGTCGTCTAAGACGAAAAGATTGCATCCTCTCGTCGTACCAAAGCTAGAGCCTCTAAAGATAACGCCAGTGAATTTTCTAAATTACAAGCTACATGCCCTTCATTAGCGACCTTTCGAAGTAAAGTAAAATCAGAAGAATTAGTAGAAACCAGGACCCTAATTCAGGTTTTAAATTTGAATGTATCGACGGGCTAATTTACATGAACGTGTGTTAAGTCAAAGTTTAACAAGCAGGTTGGTTGGGGGGTAAACACTCCTTGGTCGTCCCTTCAGAGTGCCGTAAACTAGTACTCTCACTAGCTTCATGAGTCGCCGTTAGCTGGTCACTTTTCTCATAGAAAAAAAAAACGGGAAATGAGGGTGCAAGAACATTTTTACTGGCCAGGTATAATCAGCAGATATAAAAGATTATTGCAAATCGTGCGACCGGTGCCAGCGTATGTCGGTTTGGTAAAGGGTAAAGTACCCCCTGTACCCCTCGTGAAAATGCCTATCATGACGGAACCCTTTTCTAGAGTTGCCATCGATTTAGTTGGTCCTTTAAGTCCCTCTCATCAGAAGGACATATAATATTTTCTGACGTTGATTGATCATGCTACAGGTTTCCCAGAGAGGAAGCATTGCCACTTAAAGAAATAGATTCCGTTTCTGTTGCAGAAGCTCTTTTGGTCATATTCTCACGGGTAGGCATCCCGCGTGAAATTCTCTCGGACAGAGGCACGCAGTTCACGTCACAGTTAATGTCCGAACTTACATAAACTATGGGAGTTAAACCGTTATTTCACTACCCCTTATCACCCTAGCTGTAACGTTTAATAACACGGAGAATCGAACGTTTTCACGCGACACTTAAAGCATCCTTGCGTAAACTTTGCGCGAGGAAGAGGAGAAACCCCGCGAGTGGCACAGATATTTAATCCCCACGCTTTTCGCTCTAAGAGAAATACCGAGCGATAGGACGGGATTTTCAGCTTTTGAGTTGTTGTATGGAAGGTCGGTCAGGGGACCTTTATCAGTTTTGAAAGATCTATGGAAGATTTTATTTATATTAATATTAAAATTAATTTTTTTTTTTAATTAATTTTTTTATTAAATATTTATTATATTTTATATAATAAATTTTTTATTATTTTTTATTATAAATTTAATTTTTTTATTTTTTTATTTTTTTTATATAATCTTTTTTATATTTTTTTTTTATTTTATATTTTTTTTTTTTTTTATTTTTATTATTTTCTAAATTTATATTAATAAATTATTTTTATTTTTTTTTATTTTAATTATATTTTTTTTAATTATTTTTAATTTTAAATTTTTAATTTATTTTAATTTTAAAAATATTTTATTTTTTTTTAATTGTTTTTTTATTATCTATATTTAGTTATATTTTATACAAATATTTTTTATTTATATTTATTTATTTTTTTTTTATTTTTTTTTTTTTATTTTTTTTATAATTTTTTTTATTTTTTACTTTTTATTTATTTTCATTATATCTTTTTTAAAGATGCTGATGAGGAAGAAAGAACTTCTTTCCAGTACGTTATCGAACTTAGAGATAAATTAGCTGAATGTGCTAAGATAGCTGCTCAAAATGCAGAAAGAATATAAGTGCCACCGATATAAATCCTATTTTGATCTGAAGTCTCAAAACAGCAGTTTCAAGGTCGGGGAAGAAGTTTTAGTACTGTTAACCTGATAACACTAGTAAACTCTTAGTGTCATGGAGAGAAACCACGGACTTATAAAGTACTGGAACGACGGAAGAAAAAAAAAAAAAAAAAAGGGGGGGGGGGGGGGGGGGGGAAAACAAAGTTGATTATCTCATTGACGAGAAAGGAAAACAGAAGTTGTATCATGCTAATATTCTTAAGAATTATCATCGAAGGAACCAGACAGGTAAAGTAAATCCCGCCGAAAAGGATAGTTTGGTAAATGACTGCGCGTCGATTATGCGGCTTCAGTTTTTTTTTGCGTAACTGAAGATATCGACGAAGACGATATATAATAATTACCCATACTCCTGATGGTCGATAGTAGTAGAGGATGTGTATGATGAGATAACAATGAAAGCTCTGCGTAAATCATAGTTTAGAGAAAAGAACAAGAGAAAGATATTCGCAGGCTATTTGAGTCGTTTAGCGATGTTTTCTCGGAGAGAAAAAAGTAATGACCGATGGATTATACTCCCAGGGTGTACCTCCACTGCGGAACACGATATTGTTATCACTACGTCTGAAAGGTTGAAACCTAAAAGTTAATTTCCCTCCTGTACCTATACATTTACAACCTCATTTTGAGCAATGAACAGAGGTGGAAGTGGGTCAATTTATTCCGACAGAAAATTATTCAACACTCTTCCTCGCCACATTCATCACCTGTTGTAATGGTTAAAGAAATCAGATGGTACTTATAGGATGGCCATAGATTTTAGATCACTGAATGCTGTTACTTTGTTTCATGCAGAACCCACTTGTACAATTGAAGAAACAGCGAAGGAAGAAAAGACAGTCTATATAATTTACAGGAGCAAAATATTTCTCAGAGTTAGATCTGACTAAAGCTTATTATCAAGTACCTCTTTCCGAGAAAAGACTGCAAAACCTTTGACTGCATTACTATTCCCACACATCGTGGATTAATGGAATTCTGTAGCTCTCCCCTTCGGACTTGTTAATGCGGAGCTACATATCATAATAATTAAACTCATGCGAAAAGTTCTCTTAAGTTTATCTAATGTTTCATTTTATTATGACAATATTTACGTATATGGGAAGACGTGGGATGAGCACGTCACAGCATTAACACAAGTTTTAGGGCGGTTACGAGTACACAACTTAACTGCTCGTCCTTCTAAATGTAAATTTGGATTTAATTCGATCCAATACCTAGGATTTGTTTGTAGATGGTCAGAGTGTTAAACCTCAATTTAATAAGTAGAATCTCTCTCAAAACTGCCTCCTCCCACAACAAAGAATGACTTTGAGGTCATTTTTTGGGATGGTGGTCTTTCTACCGGATGTTCATCCCGCAAGCTTCTTCTCTCACGAGTGTGGTTCTGATGTCAGATATGTTGCGACAAAAAAAATAATAAAAAAGAAATAAAAGGGATTCGCGAACCATTAGTATGGACACGTGATTTACAAAATAAATTTAATTATTTGAAAACCGCATTATCTAGTGATCCTGTATTGAAATTGCTGATGCAAAGCTTCCGTTTGTAGTCAAGTTAAGAACAGACGCCTCAAACTATGGACTGGGAGCTGTGTTATTACAATATCATGATAATTACCCTTTTCCAGTTGCATATGCCAGTAGAAAACTATTTAGAAAAAAAATCGAGAAAATATGAGAGAGGTATTCTGCCATCGAACGCGAAATGTTTAGCTATTATGTTCGGTATTCAACGGTTTCGATTACTACCTTAGAGTGGGGGTAAACACTTTATTTTGGAAGTTGACCATAAACCTTTAGTATATATGAAGAGTTGCAAGGGATCCAACAATAGAGTTGCTCGTTGGGCCCTTAATCTTCAACCTTATTCTTTCAGAATTGTTCATATAGCTGGTCAGGACAACGTTGGTGCTGACCTGTTAAGCAGATGTCCAGGGTAATTCCTGTATCTATCATTAATAGATACTTGTTGGGGGGAGTGAGATGGGAAAGTGGGTGTCAAAGTATTAATAATCAAATGGTGAAATTCCGTTCAGTATTTATTATGAAATAAAAAAGGAGACATGGTTTCGTTTAGTTTCGTTCGAATGATTCGAATCATGTTTACGTGTGCAGGTGCATAGGCCTACTCGGTAGTTCCCACTATTCGCCTGCCGAGGTAAGGTTGTTTCTGCGGGATTGTTATCGCGGGGGTGGAAAGATATTTGGTTATGTGAAGTAATGATGGTTTCTATTGCTATTTTATTTGTGATAATTTATAACTTATATGTTGTTAATATCAATTAACAGGACTCTACTCCAGCCAAGGGCCGGGCAGAGAGACGTCCACTTTGGTTCCTGATTGCTGACCTACGTCAAAGAGACCGGTCAAGATACAAAAATGACAATAATTTAATTGGGTTTAAAGGTTTATTTGGTGCTCAAGTCGGCGAGACATATATAGCCACTTGAGGGGGAACTGTGTTTCGGCGTTGAATTATTTTTATTTACATGAGTGAAAAATTTACGCAATAAAGCAAAGAAAAGTCAGTGAAATTTTATTTTCTACCCAGATCTGTAATTCTGAATATATACCTATATCCTAGAACCTTGACAGTGGCGACCTTGCCAGGATATGTCAGAATTTACTAAATCTGGACAGAAATATAATTCACTGAAAAATCCTTTGTTTTGCGATATTTGTGGTTAACTGGCCGGGATATAATTCCTGCCGGGGCTTATTGTCCTTGGGGCCCGGAGGTAAGCTTTACTTGTGACGTCAGACGTGTGCCTTGATTGACGGACGTAAATAGTTCTTCATAGTTCAAGTTGTTCTGACAGTTGTTCACCTGGGTCATAGCCCAGTACTTTATCAAATCAGTGATTTAAGAAGGCAATAACATTTGCTGATTTTTTGTTTGTATAGATATAATTTTCTAGTGGGTTAAAGTGGTTATCTGTCTAGTGGTAGCTAGCGAGAGTTTAATCATGTCGGATTTATCTTTTGAAGTGTTAAAACACCAAGCCGAACAGTTGGGATTAACCGGTGAAGCAGTTGCACAGTACGTAGTAAACCAACAAGCTATAGGACGAGAAGAGAGAGCGAAAGAACGAGAAATTGAGAAGATAAAGTACGAAGCGGAGAAATATAAATTAGATGTAGAACGCGAGAAAGTAAAATTAGAGCACGAACTAGAATTGGCTCGCCTAAATAACCCGAGTGCACCAGAGGTTCGTTGCGAAGCTGGAAGAGCTGTTAGGCCTAATTTGCCAGTGTATAGCGAGGGAGAAGATATCGCTAACTATTTGGTGAGATTCGAGCGAGTGGCTGCATTGTTGAATGTTGACGTTGACACTTATGCCGTCCGATTAGGTAGTCTCCTTACAGGTAAAGCAGCTGATGTATATACTTCACTTTCTCCTGAAATAACGAGTAAGTATGAATGTCTTAAGAAAGCTCTCTTAAGAGGGTTTAGTAAGACGCCGAATGGCTACAGGAATGATTTCAGACAGTCGAAGATTAAAACTGGAGAATCTTTTCAGCAATTTGCAGTACAGTTAGGTAGAATGTTTGATTTGTGGATAAATTCTCGTAATATAGTTGCTGATTATAATTCGCTACGATCCTTTATGATTTTAGACCAATTTGTCGCTTCTCTCCCAGCAGAAATTCGGATGTTTGTTAAAGAACATAATGTATCCAATCTAGAAGATGCAGTGCAGCTTGCAGACAACTGGGCTTCAGCTCATGGTAGGTATCCTAAGTCGGATATAGCTACGGACAGCGGTAAGAAGAATGTCACTGTCAAACCGCCAGTTTCACCGACTCCCGATAACGCTTATGTAAAGAGAGATTCGTCGAAGATTCGTTGTCATTATTGCGGAGAATTCGGTCACATAAAACCCAAGTGTCCAAAGAATCCCTTCAATTTCCGAGACAGTTCAAACAGCCAGAAAGTAACATTTTGTTTTGAAGACTCTCCCTCTATGAAATATATCACTTCAGGGACTGTAAACGGGTCAAGGGTCTCGACAATCCAACGCGACACGGGGTGTAGTTGCATCATGGTGTCGGAACAAGTGCTTCCCGACTTAGACGTGTCGAACTGCAAAATGGTTAAAGTTTTTGATTATCTCGGAAGGGCTGATTGGTTCCCGCAAGTAAAATGTCATATAAGATGTCCTTATTTTACGGGGTGGGTAAACGCCTTACGTGCCCCATTGAAATTTTGTAGCGTTCTGATCGGAAATTATCCCGGAGCGAGTGATCCGAATGACCTCGTTAAAGATCTCTCCTCGAACTTAGAAAAGGGAGAAACGAGTCAAACTGTTCTGACCAGGTCGGCTAAGATGAAAAGAGTGCATCCTCTCGTAGTACCAAAGCTAGAGCCTCTAAAGATAACGCCCAGTGAATTTTCTAAATTACAAGCTACATGCCCTTCATTAGCGACCATTCGAAATAAAGTAAAATCAGAAGAATTAGTAGAAACCAGGGACCCTAATTCAGGTTTTAAATTTGAATGTATCGACGGGCTAATTTACAGAACGTGTGTTAAGTCAAAGTTTAACAAGCAGGTTGGTAAACACTCCTTGGTCGTCCCTTCAGAGTGCCGTAAACTAGTACTCTCACTAGCTCATGAGTCGCCGTTAGCTGGTCACTTTTCTCATAGAAAAACGGGAATGAGGGTGCAAGAACATTTTTACTGGCCAGGTATATCAGCAGATATAAAAGATTATTGCAAATCGTGCGACCGGTGCCAGCGTATGTCGGTAAAGGGTAAAGTACCCCCTGTACCCCTCGTGAAAATGCCTATCATGACGGAACCCTTTTCTAGAGTTGCCATCGATTTAGTTGGTCCTTTAAGTCCCTCTTCATCAGAAGGACATAAATATATTCTGACGTTGATTGATCATGCTACAGGTTTCCCAGAAGCATTGCCACTTAAAGAAATAGATTCCGTTTCTGTTGCAGAAGCTCTTTTGGTCATATTCTCACGGGTAGGCATCCCGCGTGAAATTCTCTCGGACAGAGGCACGCAGTTCACGTCACAGTTAATGTCCGAACTACATAAACTACTGGGAGTTAAACCGTTATTCACTACCCCTTATCACCCTAGCTGTAACGGGAGAATCGAACGTTTTCACGCGACACTTAAAGCATCCTTGCGTAAACTTTGCGCGGAGAAACCCCGCGAGTGGCACAGATATTTAATCCCCACGCTTTTCGCTCTAAGAGAAATACCGAGCGATAGGACGGGATTTTCAGCTTTTGAGTTGTTGTATGGGAGGTCAGTTAGGGGACCTTTATCAGTTTTGAAAGATCTATGGGAAGATAAAGATGCTGATGAGGAAGAAAGAACTTCTTTCCAGTACGTTATCGAACTTAGAGATAAATTAGCTGAATGTGCTAAGATAGCTGCTCAAAATGCAGATATAAGTGCCACCCGATATAAATCCTATTTTGATCTGAAGTCTCAAAACAGGCAGTTCAAGGTCGGGGAAGAAGTTTTAGTACTGTTACCTGATAACACTAGTAAACTCTTAGTGTCATGGAACGGACCTTATAAAGTACTGGAACGACGAAACAAAGTTGATTATCTCATTGACGAGAAAGGAAAACAGAAGTTGTATCATGCTAATATTCTTAAGAAATATCATCGAAGGAACCAGACAGGTAAAGTAAATCCCGACGAAAAGGATAGTTTGGTAAATGACTGCGCGTCGATTATGCGGGTTCAGTTTTGCGTAACTGAAGATATCGACGAAGACGATAAATTACCCATTACTCCTGATGGTCGAGTAGAGGATGTGTATGATGAGAGTAACAATGAAAAGCTCTGCGTAAATCCTAGTTTAGAGAAAGAACAAGAGAAAGATATTCGCAGGCTATTTGAGTCGTTTAGCGATGTTTTCTCGGAGATCCCAGGGTGTACCTCCACTGCGGAACACGATATTGTTATCACTACGTCTGAAAGGTTGAAACCTAAAAGTTATCCTGTACCTATACATTTACAACCTCATTTTGAGCAAGAGGTGGACAATTTATTCCGACAGAAAATTATTCAACACTCTTCCTCACCACATTCATCACCTGTTGTAATGGTTAAGAAATCAGATGGTACTTATAGGATGGCCATAGATTTTAGATCACTGAATGCTGTTACTTTGTTTCATGCAGAACCCACTTGTACAATTGAAGAAAGTCTATATAAATTTACAGGAGCAAAATATTTCTCAGAGTTAGATCTGACTAAAGCTTATTATCAAGTACCTCTTTCCGAGACTGCAAAACCTTTGACTGCATTTCCCACACATCGTGGATTAATGGAATTCTGTAGGCTCCCCTTCGGACTTGTTAATGCCGGAGCTACATATATTAAACTCATGCGAAAAGTTCTCTTAAGTTTATCTAATGTTTCATTTTATTATGACAATATTTACGTATATGGGAAGACGTGGGATGAGCACGTCACAGCATTAACACAAGTTTTAGGGCGGTTACGAGTACACAACTTAACTGCTCGTCCTTCTAAATGTAAATTTGGATTTAATTCGATCCAATACCTAGGATTTGTTGTAGATGGTCAGAGTGTTAAACCTCAATTTAATAAAGTAGAATCTCTCTCAAAACTGCCTCCTCCCACAACAAAGAAGACTTTGAGGTCATTTTTTGGGATGGTGTCTTTCTACCGGATGTTCATCCCGCAAGCTTCTTCTCTCACGAGTCTGATGTCAGATATGTTGCGAAAAGGGATTCGCGAACCATTAGTATGGACACGTGATTTACAAAATAAATTTAATTATTTGAAAACCGCATTATCTAGTGATCCTGTATTGAAATTGCCTGATGCAAAGCTTCCGTTTGTAGTAAGAACAGACGCCTCAAACTATGGACTGGGAGCTGTGTTATTACAATATCATGATAATTACCCTTTTCCAGTTGCATATGCCAGTAGAAAACTATTAGATCGAGAAAAGTGGTATTCTGCCATCGAACGCGAATGTTTAGCTATTATGTTCGGTATTCAACGGTTCGATTACTACCTTAGAGGTAAACACTTTATTTTGGAAGTTGACCATAAACCTTTAGTATATATGAAGAGTTGCAAGGGATCCAACAATAGAGTTGCTCGTTGGGCCCTTAATCTTCAACCTTATTCTTTCAGAATTGTTCATATAGCTGGTCAGGACAACGTTG
>NW_028234434.1:17460642-17468142 GCF_977035675.1 Penaeus japonicus
GAGTTTAGATGGTTGAAGGAACATCATAGTGAATGATTCGAGAGGCAGATAAAATTGATTGAATGGAGAGTAGAATGACGCATGGGATTGTGATTAGAAAAGCGATATGGTGATTGGTGATTGGATAAAAAAATAGTAGTCTGACAGACCGAGTTGCAGCATTGTTCCGTTGCCCTTCCGCTCTCCTTATTAGCATTGTCATTATTCTTATGTTATTAATGATTTCGGCATATCATTTTTTTCTCTCTCTCTTCTCCCTTTTCTCTCTGTCTCTGACTCTCTCTTTCTCTCTTTTTCCACCGTATATCTCTCTCTTTCTTTATTTTCTCTCTGTCTCTGACTCTCTCTTTCTCGCTTTGTCCACCGTATATCTCTCTCTTTCTTTATTTTCTCTCTTACTCTATCTTTCTAACACACACATTTTCTCTCTCTCCCCCCCTCTCTCTCTTTCATTTCCCCCCTCTTGTCTCTCTCTCCCCCCCTCCCTCTCTCTCTCTCTCATTTCCCCCTCTTGTCTCTCTCCCCCCCTCCCTCTCTCTCTCTCATTTCCCACCTCTTCTCTCTCTCTCTCTCTCTCCATCTCACCCCCTGTCTCATTTCCCCCCTCTTCTCTTTCTCTCTCTCCATTTCTCCCCCTGTCATTCGCCCCTCCTCTCTCTCTTTCTCTCTCTCTCTCTCTCTCTCTCTCTCTCTCTCTGTCTTCTCTCCATCCAGCAGCATCCCAGCCGGCTGACAGAGTATGCGCGAGAGGAAGGCAAGGTGAGTGTCTGGTAAAGAATTCACAGGTAATTGACCTTGAGTTCTTGTCTGCATGAAGTTGCTGCTTGTGCTTGCCTGACGACGCATCTGTGCCGACTGTTGTTAATTTCGGTTAGTTTAGTTTGCTTTTGAGTGAAAAAGATATAAATGCAAATGCAAAATCGAAAGTGAATTTCGTTTTCTTTCCTTTTTTTTTATTTTTTCTCTCTTTTTTGCTTTGTTTCTTCTATGTCTGTCTGTTTGTTTGTTTGTCTATCTCTCTCTCTGTCTCTGACCTCCTCTCTCCCCTTTCACTTGCTCTCTATCCGGCCTTCTCTCTCTTTTTGCCTGACTCTCACTCCCTCTATCTCTCTGTTTCTCTCTATCAGTCTCTATCTCTCTCTCTCTGTTTCACTTGCTATCTTTCTTTTTCTCTGTATCTTTCTGTCTCCCCCTATCTCTTTGGGTCTCTCTCTCTCTCTCTCTCTTTCTTTCTCTCTCTCTCTCTCTCTCTCTCTCTCTCTCTCTCTCTCTCTCTCTCTCTCTCTCTCTCTCTCTCTATATATATATATATATATATATATATATATATATATATATATATATATATATGCGTTCTCTCTCTCTCTCTTCCTCTGTTTTTCTGTATGCGTTCTCTCTCTCTCTTTCGCCCTACCAAACAACCATGTTAACCCTAAAGCAATGTTAATCTTGTCCCGATGGCAAAACAAGCACAAAATGTTCTCTGAATGACTTGCAAGATATCGTGAGTCTATGCAACGCTCTTGCAACTTCCGCGATGTCATCTCTAGTATTATGAAAAAAAGAAAGAAAATGATAAGAAAGAATTGGATAAGATAATAAATGATGCAGAAAATAGGAAATAACTGCAGTTACAGAACGCTTTATGTGGAACAGTTGGCAGCCCTGACTTGATCTCAATATAGAATATCATCATTATCTCGTAACATTTCCTCTAGCATTTCCTTCGCTAATATATTCACATAATCTTCATAATCACATTATGCACTAACTAAAATCTGACCTTTCCACGTCGTAATGCATAATTCAAATTTCTTCTCCGGTAACGACAACGCCGGACCCAATGACCTCAAAAAGCTTTTGTATTTTGTCTCTTGGTTTTTATTTCGCTTTTTTTTTTTAATCTCTTTCTATATCAAATTTCGTTATCTTTTATTTTGTTATGTTTGTGAAATCGAAAGAAATGATGTGAAAGAGAGAAAAAAACATGGATTTTTTTTTGTCTTTGAGCCATTATGAAAATAGCTTTAAAAATGACACTAATTTCGTAAGAAGATGCAACCATGATGATATTGAGAATAATTTTAAGTATTAAGAAATAGAAGCTATTGTACGTCAATAAAATATATATTACTATTGTTATTGCCTTTGGTATTATTAATGTTATTGTTATCATTTTATTGCTAATATTACTGTTATTGTAGTGTTAACATTATCATAATTTTATCATTACTAATATTATGATCGCTTTTGTTATTATTATAATTTATATAATTGTCATTATCCATATCATCATTATTATTATCATTATCATGATTATTATCATTATTGTTATTATCATTATTGTTATTGTCATTATCATTATCATTATTATCATTATTACCGTCATTATCATTCATATCATTATTATTACCATTACTTTTTTTCTTGTTATCATTATCATCATTATCATTAATGTATCATCATTACTATAATCACAATGATTACTATTATTAGTGATACTACTAGTACTAAGATTATCAGAAATATTATATTCATAGGATCATGCAATACGGGTGATAATGATAACAATAACAAAGGATGACAATGAAATAGCGAAGGAGGTGGGAAGAGGGAAGGGGGAATTGGAAGGTGGGAATAGGGAAGGGGAAAATGTGCTGAGGGTGAAGAAGGGACAGAAGAACGAGACGGAGATACGTATGTGTAGATGAATAGAGGGATAGATGGGTAGAAAACGAGATAGATAGGTTGGGACACACACACACACACACGCACTCACACACACACACACGCACTCACACACACACACACGCACGCACACACACACACACACACACACACACACACACACACACACACACATTGTGAGATAAATATATTTATTCTAAACATCTCTCTTCACGAGCGAAGATTATCAATAAACTTTTGAAAGTCGTCAGTAAGAAATTATTTATTAATCAGCCCAGAAAGAAATATTACGGAGATAAATGCCTTTAAAATTTTGGTTCTGATGGTGGGAAATTAATAAATAATAAGTGAACAACTATTATAATTACATATTCTTATTCTTCCTCTTTTCGTCTCCGTCCTTTCTTTACCTCTTCGTTTACTTGTCTATGCCTGACGATTCAATCTAATTCTTATTCTCTCTCTCTCTCTCTCTCTCTCTCTCTCTCTCTCTCTCTCTCTCTCCCTCCCTCTCTCCTTCCCTCCTTCTCTCCCTCTCTCCCTTCCTCTCTCTCTCTCTCTCTCTCTCTCTCCCTCCTTCTCCCTTCTTCTCTCCCTCCCTCTCTCTCTCTCTCTCTCTCTCTCCCTCCCTCCACCCCCCCCCTCTCTCTCCCTCCTTTTCTCTCTCTCTCTCTTTCTATCTATCTCTCCCTCCCTCTCGCTCCTTCTCTCCCTCGCTCTCTCTCTCTCTCTCCCTCTCCCTCCCTTTCCCCCTCTCTCTCTCTCCCTCCCCCTTCTCTTTCCCTCTCTCCCTCCTTCCCTATCTCTCTCTCTCTCTCTCTCTCTCTCTCTCCCTCCCCCCCCTCCCTCTCTCTCCCTCTCCCTCCCCCCCCCCCTCTCTCTCTCTCCCTCCCTCTCTCTCTTTCTCTCTCTCTCTCTCTCTCTCTCTTATTTTTCGCGAGGCGAATGCTTTTACAAGGCAGTTTAATTTTCACCTTCAAATGCATATCATAAATTTCATCAAAGATAATAAACGTGGTATGTAATTTCTTCCTCCTCTGTATTTGAAAACGTTGACGAATCTGCATTTTTTAATTGTATAAATAATCAGAAACAATCACTCATTATAAAGTCAGTTTCAGAAAACATGATTTCTATTTCACTGAAACATTTCCAGAAACATTGTTTGATAGGCTGAACTGATAAAGAAATAGTTCAACACTGAAAGCTATTTTGTCTTTGTATTTATGGCACCATGGAAACCTCATATTTCAAGTTAAACATGGTTAAGGTCAAAAGTTATCCCCATGTTAATATGTTTCAAATTTAGACATTTAATCAACTTTATGATCCACTTCTTATTCTTCGATTATGTGATTCTTCAGACTTTTTTTTTTTGTTTTTTTTGTTTTTGTTCTAAGGAATTAATTGAATTAATTCCTAATTAAACTGCAAATCCTCTACTTTCTTTGATTGGCAAGAGTGCCCCCCTCATTTTATAACTGACTGGCTTATTTTTGCACACACACAAATTTTCAATATAAGAATGTTCATCATAATCGTAATTCAAACACAAACAGAGCCGTGGTTTCCGTACTGTGAGACAAGCCACGGCAACCACCTAAAAATGTACTTTGGAAGTGAATTACACTCCGGATATCGAGAATGTTTTCCCATATATATCGTGACAGATGAAGATGCAGTTTGAATGTGAATAAAATCCTTTGAATGAACCGTAAGGTAAGCAGAAGGTTGTATGAATATAAAGAAAACTTCAAATTTCAGTTGCATATCACCTGTGAGAATACAAGGAAATGGGTTCTGCTTTACGACTAAAAGATAATAAGCGATGTAAGAATTGAGATCTGATTAACCGGAGATAACAGGAAAACTTCAGATAATGAATGTGTATATGAAAGAAAGAGATAATTTATGCATATAAGAGAGAGAGAGAGAGAGAGAGAGAGAGAGAGAGAGAGAGAGAGAGAGAGAGAGAGAGAGAGAGAGAGAGAGGGAGGGAGGGAGGAAGACATGTAGGGATGAAGACGAAGGAAGAGGCAGATAAAGGCCAAAGGAAAGGATGAGGGAGAGAAAGCAAGCATAATTATTTTTAATACTATTAAACAATTATCTTTTATAAGATAGTGTAACATGATTTATAATATCTATAAAACTAGATGCAACCGTAATGACATTATATCCAAAAATAAGTTAACGACCTAACACTGTAATTAAAAAGGAAGGATATACGTATTAGATAATTGGAAATCAATCAAATTATATTTTTCAATACTACGATAGCCATGATATTATAGATGTGGTAACCAAGGTGAATGGCATCC
This sequence comes from Penaeus japonicus, assembly GCF_977035675.1. Lineage (NCBI taxonomy): Eukaryota > Metazoa > Arthropoda > Malacostraca > Decapoda > Penaeidae > Penaeus > Penaeus japonicus. The sequence continues at coordinate 17,465,652 of NW_028234434.1, forward strand.
ATGAGAGAGAGGGAGAGGGAGAGGGAGAGGGAGAGGGAGAGGGAGAGGGAGAGGGAGAGGGAGAGGGAGAGGGAGAGGGAGAGAGAGAGAGAGAGAGAGAGAGAGAGAGAGAGAGAGAGAGAGAGAGAGAGAGAGAGAGAGAGAGAGAGAGAGAGAGAGAGAGAGAGAGAATTGTCTGGTAGAAGAAAGGCGCATTCATAGACAAGTTAAAGAAGAGGTAAAGAAAGGAGGAAGAAGAGGAAGCACGTTTAGACGTTGTTTAGAGAAATATGTAATTATAATTAATCAATAAATTAAGATTAAATTCACTAATAAACTTTTTTGTTAATACATATATATATACTACTACTACTGATGACTCTCTCAAGAAAAGATGTGTCAAAAAATATAAAAAATTGATAACTCAATAAAATGAATCTCAACAACAGAAGAAGACAGAAAGTACTGTAATAAAAGTAACATTCAAGGAGATATATAAACATGGATTTACATCTTCTTTAATTATATCTCGGTGGTACAGGTGGCAAAACATCCTACTTGTGTTTTTAGGTCATTTCAGCGCTGCAGGTTCCCGGGTTCAGAGTCCAGAATGAAATGTTCCTTCGGGAAAAGTTAACAGCTGCTCGCACTTGCAGCCATATTCTAAGTCCCTAAGCGCGCCGTGTACATGACATGAACATGCCGCGATTCTTATTCTAGAAGCGCGGGTTCGTGGCAAAAGCGTGGCAAAGTCGTGGCAAATGCGTGGAAAATATTGGAACAATCGTGGAAACTCCGTGGCAAGGGGGTAGGCTTGTCACGATAGTTACACGAGTGAAAAAAAATCATATTTTTACTGTACTTTTTCTTACCAATACTTCATATGAGCATACTACGTTTGAAAAGTAATATCTATATTGGTTATATTAGGCATCATTGTCCTAGACACGGATTACAAACTCTTTTAGGAAAACATGGATTCTCTGCTGATTTTGAGTTTGTTTACCTTTTGGCGGACTTTTCGAAGGAGAGTGAAGTTAAATGAATGGTAAAAGTAGTCAGGGACGTAAAATTAAAGCATATAATTATATGAAATATGTATATATTAAATCTATATGTATGATATATTAAAAATGCGCATATATGTACAGTATATACAAAGATAAAATAAGGAAGATCTGTTCATAAACACACGATCCCTCTCATCCCGTTTGTTTTGATCGAGCGTAGAGTGAATTACCAAGAGCGCGTTCGTGAAATGGTTGTCAATTCTTTAACTAGGAACAAGTACAACGACTGATTCATACCAAAATTGAATTATCTTATGTTAGTGCTACCTATGATTGTAGTTTCTCTTATGAATTTGTCGTTTGGACAGTGCCATTCATCCGAAACATGTTAACTTTGGAACGGTTGGTAAACCTGAAGCAGTTGACGCAAACGCGCCACGCTTTTGCGATCTAGATTACCGCCTTCGTGACATGAACACGACATGGACACAACATGAACATGACATGGCCACGACATGCAGAAAACGTCCTAGAATACGGCTGTTGGTCGTGTTTAGCGGTTTACGAGTATTCTTCTTCGGTGATAACGTCCCCCGCTCGAGGTCATAGGTCACTCCGGTCGGCAACTATGCAGAAAGGTAGCAACAACCCTCTCGATTGGAAATCTGTTGAAATCGGTATGAAGTTTAGGGTGGATCCGATTCGATGGTTGTTATATATCTTTCTGATGTGTATTGTTATTGAAACAAATGCTTAGTTGTTCAGATCATTTTAAAGTATATCTTGTGATTCACTTCTATTTATTCACTAATTTTCAACTATCAGAAACGATTTAATAGAAACATTTATCTTCAGATCAATAATCCTGGACTGTTACTATAGAGCTTCAGACTGATATACATATCGACTAAAATGTCACCATTAAGTAAATTGTCTGCTGATATGCATAACCATGTTATGAAAATACATAGGTAGAAAAAGGAAGATGGAAATGCAGTGAATAATAAATAAAAGGCCTATTCACTTTATCTTCACTTATTAGTTAAATCAGTGCTTTATATTGTAGGAAAAATAACTAACACTAATCTGATAGACAAAGCTGGCATTATAAATAAGAGTAGAGAGAGTAGTAAGGTAGAGGACATACGTATGCATAGACAAGTAAAGGAAGAGGCAAATAAAAGGCGAAGACGAAAGGGGAAGAAAGACGAAGCCCGTTTAGAAAAAAAGTAATTATAATATCTGTTAAAGAATTAACGTCAAAGAAAATATATTTTAATAGTATTAGCTTCGAGTTTTGCTTTTTCAAAATATTTCATATGTATTGTTTCAAGTGTGTGTGTGTGTGTGTGCGTGTGTATGTGTTGTGTGTGTGTGTGTATGTAAACCCTGGAGTCCCGTCCCAGCTTACCAAGTCGACAGGGAGAACTTTTGCCCTCTGTTGATGCTGGCCCATCAAGGGAACAAGCGCAGAGGAAGGGCCTGACTAACCCTCGCCAATT
>NW_028234434.1:17470642-17473142 GCF_977035675.1 Penaeus japonicus
TTGGGGAAGAATATTTCTAGAAATAGGGTTACCTGGACTTTATAAAAGCGGAGTGTCAGATGGCACTAATGCCACCTCGTGTGGTGTTCACAAAGGACCTCCTAACTCCCTCAAGAGAGAGAAAGAGAGAGAGAGAGAGAGAGAGAGAGAGAGGGAGAGGGAGAGAGAGAGAGAGAGAGAGAGAGAGAGAGAGAGAGAGAGAGAGAGAGAGAGAGGGAGAGGGAGAGGGAGAGGGAGAGGGAGAGAGAGAGAGAGAGAGAGAGAGAGAGAGAGAGAGAGAGAGAGAGAGAGAGAGAGAGAGAGAGAGAGAGAGAGAGAGAGAGAGAGAGGGAGGGAGGGAGAGGGAGAGAGAGAGTGAGAGTGAGAGAGAGAGAGAGAGATTAAGTTCGGGATCAACTGTACTTATTCAAAATGGGATTCGTAAACTTTCCTTATAACAAATGTCAGGACGTAGGATACCGATCCCAGCTGACCCTTGAAGATAAGCGATCAAAAAAGTAAATTTTGGTTCTGACGGTGAGGAGAAAAACAGACCGATAGATAGACTGATAGACATGTAGGCAGGCAGGTAGAGAGACAAACAAAGAATCAGAGAGAGAAAGGAAAGCAAATAAGAAAATGTCATAAAAAGTGTGAACTAACATATGGAGATTAAGATAGAGAGATAAATAAAGAGATAGGTAAATAGATAGAAATATATATATATATATATATATATATATATATATATATATATATATATATATACGTATATATATATATATATATATATATATATATATATATATATATATATATATATATATATATATATATATATAGAGAGAGAGAGAGAGAGAGAGAGAGAGAGAGAGACATAATAAAACAGCGTGGGAGAAACAACAACAACAACAAAAAACGCACATGAAACAAAAATATAAAAAAAGAATCTCACACCATCACATAAAGACAAATGAATCTTGCAATTGCAGTCATCAATAGGTGGTTACAGACTAAATTCAAACAGCATGACCTTGCATTATTTCATCCCTTACAATATCACACCATTATTACGCAATATTGCAATTCAAGGATCCCATTGAAAAGGGGAGCATATTCTCGTAGAAATTATTATGAATATTCTCTCGTATATGTGATGACATGTTTCGGAATCTGACATCATTACTGGCGATAACACATGCATAGACCTTGACACGCACTAACCCGGGTGTGTGACAAAGCACTTCCTTGCTTTCTGTTTTGTCTGTCTGTTCTGTCTCGCCTTGTTTGTGTGGCTGTTTCTTCTTCTTCTTCTTCTTTTTCGTCTTTGTTATTTTTGTTTCTTTGTCTTCTTCGTTGGCTTTCTTCTTCTTCTTCATATTCTAGTTTATAATCATTATCATTATCATTATTATTATTGTCATTATTATTCGTCTTCTTTAATTCTTCCTCTTTTGTATTTTCTTCTTCTTCTACCCCTACTCTTTCTGCTTTTTATTTTCTCTCGACTTTTTCTTCATCTACTTCTCTCTCTTCTCTTCTACTTCCTGTGTTTTTTCTTTTTCTTTTTCTTTTCTTTTCCTTTTTCTAGTTCGTCTCCATCAGCATGTTCTATGACTCTTACATGAGGTTTCATTTACACTCCCCCCCACCCTCTCTCTCTCTCCCTCCCCCCCCTCTCTCTCTCTCTCCCACCCTCTCTCTCTCTCTCTCTCTCTCTCTCTCTCTCTCTCTCTCTCTCTCCTCCCTCCCTCCCTCTCTCTCTCTCTCTCTCTCTCTCTCTCTCTCTCTCTCTCTCTCTCTCTCTCTCTCTCTCTCTCTCTCTCTCTCTCCCTCCCTCCCTCTCTCTCTCTCTCCCTCTCTCTCCCTCTCTTTCTCTCTCTCTCTCCCTCCCTCCCTCCCTCCCTCCCTCCCTCTCTCTCTCTCTCTCTCACACACACACACACATCCCAGATAGGGTAGAAAAAAAAAAGAAAAAAGAATCCGTGGGTCGACTTCTAGTGTATCTGAACCAACAAACTCGGCAGGAAAATGGAATTTGTGGCTCTTTGGATTCAATTTCTTTGGGGTCGCGCTCACTGCGTCGCCTGAGGGTGGAGGGGGGGGAGGGGTAGAGTTAGGGACGGGAGAGATAGAGAGGGAGAGACAGCGAGGTCGGAGAGAGGGAGGGAGGGAGGGAGGGAGGGAGTGAGAGAGAGAGAGAGAGAGAGAGAGAGAGAGAGAGAGAGAGAGAGAGAGAGAGAGAGAGAGAGAGAGAGAGAGAGAGAGAGAGAGAGAGAGAGAGAGGGAGAGAGAGAGAGAGAGAATAAAGAGAACGAGAGAGAAGAGAAGAGGAGGGAGGAGAAAGAGAGAGAAACGAGAAGAGAGAGAGAGAAAGATAGATAGATATATAGAGAGAAAGAGAATAGAAGAGAGAGAGAGATAGAGAGAGGATAATAATAGAAAATAATTTGAAGGTCAATGTTTTGCTCATATTTTCTTTCTCTTTTATTTCCTCTTGTAATCCTCCTCTTCTAATTAC
>NW_028234434.1:17500642-17505642 GCF_977035675.1 Penaeus japonicus
TACTAGTACGGTTATATTATCTTTATCAATATCACTGTTGTGTTCGTCTGTTTCACTATAGCTTTGTATTGCTATTATTATCATTATAATTGATGTTATATACATCGTTATTATCATTACCATTACTATTGTTATCGTTATTATCCTTATTATTACGATTTATCCTCATTGTTATTGTTACTATCCTTTTTCTTATTGTCTTTTTGTTAATATCAAATTCCTCTTTTTATCTTTATCATAATTCTTACTTAAAGGGACTAGGGTCTGGATTTTCCCATTGTGCCTCTTATGAAAAAAAAGAAAAAGAAATAAAGTCATGAAAGTTCAACTGCCAAGTGAGGTCTTAGACCCCATTGTAGTTAAAGTGGATGATCCCAACCTCAACCACCTCACCCCCCCCCCCTTCCTCTCTTCTTCCCTCGTCTCCCCTCCCTATGCCACTCCCTTTACTCCTTCCGTATCCTTCTTTGTCTTCTATCTATCCTTTTCCACTTTGACTACCCCTCTCCTCTCTCCTTTACTGAGCTTGCACATAACCTCTCTCCCTCCCTTCCCCCTTACCCATTACCCCCCTCCTCACTCTTCCCCATAACCTCCTCCCCTCCCCATCTTGCGGTAATTCTGCGTTACCGTTGGTATTCACTCTTATTCATGTATTTTTACTTTAATCACTTAAGATAAAATACTCCACAATTAAACAGTAATCTGCCACCATTGACTTTTATAGAGTGTCAGTGTCTCTTATGCTTTATATGCAAATTATAAAAGGAGCAGTGAAAGAATTACTTTTACTTCATAATATTTTGACTTATTCGTTACCTGAGGCCCTTGATTCTAGATTGTATCAAATAGAAGTTTGGGAAATGTGTCCCCCCTACCCCCCTCTCTCTTCCCCATAACCTTCGCTCCCCCACAATCCCCCCCTTCCCCCTTCCCCTCTCCCCCTCACCCCAAACGTAGAGACCACACATCCGCCAATCCCGCGCAATACCACCTATGACTCTCCCATGAATAAACCTTTCTTTTGTTCTCCTGGTTTCTATTATCCGTCCCGCGTGTAAATGACCTGCCTAGCGGTTACAAAAGGCTATCTATGTATATATGGAAAAGGTGTTGTTTTGTTCAAATAGCAGGAAACTGCCGTGCGTATAACGGCTATTGTTAGTAGTAACTGCTGCTGATGCTTTTTTGTTTTATCTTTATTTTATGGGGATTATTTTTGTGGTGAATCTACTCCGTTGTCTCTTATGATTTATTTTATTTTATTTATTTTTTTTTTTTTTAGGCTGATACTTCTGTAGAATCGGAGTTACTTAGAATATATAGAAAACATTATTTCGAAAGTAGTTTAGTTAATTTTGGGAAAAGTATATTACAAAAATATGATCATTCTTAATAATTTTGCTCTTCTATTCATCAATTATATGGATTATTGTATGTAGTGATTCCGCTTATACTTATGTTAATGTTCTTGAAGTTTGATATATTCAAAAAATTGAAATCCCAATTTGGGAAGAAGGACCTGTATCATCTATCTTGAGGTCAACTTTATTTTTGATTAATCATAATTCATATTCATATCATAACTATTTACGAACAAGTATAGTATATAAGTATATATTTTCACAAACTCATATTCCCAGGCTATTGTCACCGTCAAGACACGTACTTCTTTTTTTACAAGTTCATCATTTCTGCAAGTCATTTCGTTGTGTTCTTGACCTCAGCGTTTTAAGATACCATTTGACATGAGAAATGACATGCTTGCACTGTATTTAAATTTTGTAGAACTTCGTTCACATCATTAGTTATATTCTTCGTTTTTACCTTATTTCTAATTCTACATTTTTCCTTTTTCGATATTTTTTATGTTATCATTTTTTATAATAAATATTTGCACATGATATCCATCAAATCAACCTGTTTCTTAGTTAAATTCAAATACAAATTCAAAAGGAGAAGCAAATGGACCAAGACAAATAGAAACAAAGTTTATTTGTAAAAACTTTCGTACAAATACACAATTTCTTTACGTACAAAATATCACAATAACGTAGCTAAATATAAACAATCTCCTTTCACAATAACTGACCACATTCACAACGCTGCTATATTAAAAAGGGCATTTTAGACATGTAAATAACCAAATGCCGGATTTTTAACAGTGTGTAGAGAAATCTACAATGCTAAAGCACCTATTGATGCCAAGTGCAAGAGTAAATACTTTTACATAAGTATGAATATATATACATATCCGCGCTCGTTTATGTATGCTTATTCACGTGTTTGTATTCACACGCCCACAGACACAAATACCCGGAAATAGAATCGAATGATGACAATTCATTTTGATCTTTCTCTTGTCATAGAAATTTACTGACAGTCACGTATGCACTGATAACCCCGTGTAGAAATTATCTTTTGGAATACAGCGCTTCAGATTAGCAAATTCATCATTGTTTTAGCACCATTGATGAGAAGAACTTGGAATCTGAAAAGTTCCCTGATATTATGATTCTTTTTTTTGTTTTTGTTTTCTATTTGGTGACGATTAGGAGGAGGAAAAGTGAGATGATGATGATGATGATGGTGATGATCATAATGATGAAGAGGGAAGGGAAGTGGGAATCGATGAGAATGATGACAAAGATGATAATGACGATAATGACGATGACGGTTGATAAGTAAAAAGGAAAAGGAAAACAAAGATTGGGAAAAAAGGGAAAAAATAAGCCCCCCAAAAAAAAAGAAAGAAAAAGAAACAATGACTGGAAAACAAAGAAAACATGACGATGATGATGATGAATAATGCGAATCATAATGCCAAAAAAATGATAACGCTCGAAAAACCTGTATGTATGCCAGCTCCTCCTATCATTACCAAAGATGCCCATTATCTTTTTGAATACGAGTCCCCTTCCTCCCTTCCTCATTTTCTTAGATATTCCTTCAGTAAACATGTGGAATCTTTGATTTAACTTTTCTTAGTAACTAGACATATGCATTTCCTATCACTCTTTATCCCTGTTGTTCTTTATTCATATACTGTAATGATACTTAATGTTTGTGAAAGGGAGGGATTAAATCACATGGGGCTCAGAATGGTAAATTAAGAAAAATAAATATTGTGTTGAAAAGAATTACAATAAATAAATATATAAATGAAGTCAGGTAAATATTCACCAGCTTTGTAAAATAGCTACAAAAAACTTTCTGAATTATGTTCAAAATGAACTGTGAGAAGTTTGAATTCTGGAAAAAAATAAATTGAATTATATTTCCTACTAAACAACAACAAACTTGAACTAAAATTAAGATGCCAACAAATAAAGCAAAGAAAGGAAGTTCTTACTTATCTATGTTAAAAAAAATAGAAATTAAAACGAACGGGAGAAAACGATATATAGATGCATAGATAGACAGACAGAACGGTAGATAGAGAAAGAGAGAGAGAGAGAGAGAGAGAGAGAGAGAGAGAGAGAGAGAGAGAGAGAGAGAGAGAGAGAGAGAGAGAGAGAGAGAGAGAGAGAGAGAGAAAGAAAGAGAGAGAGAGATAAATGAAAAAATAATAATAAGAAAAAAAACTCTTCAACGTAATAATAATAAAAATGAAATAAAAGAACAAACGGGAGAGAAAAACTCATAAATCTAATCACAAACCCCAAAATGGAGAAAAATATATAAATGACCAAAGGAAATACTCATGAATGCTATCGCACCCGCTTTTCTCCCATGAGGCTCGCGCGCTCAGCCGACCCCTCTCGAGAAAGACTCGTTTCGCAAGTATCGGAATATTTCCCATATTTGATTTAAAACTGAGAGATGAATAGCTGCTTCAGCCCTTTGACCTTCGACGCCCTCCTCCTGTTTGTGTAAATCGCAACAACTAACAGTTACCAAGTTGAAGAGCATATTGAGGAATAATCATCATAAATATAAAAGTCTCACAGTAACTAGACTAACTGGCAACTCATCCTTGCCAAAACAGCAGTCCCGAAATTCCACTTTCGGTGTAATTTGCGGTTATCAAGCTTGAATATAAAGCCTATAACACTCCTGTGTTACTATGCCCACTCATGTCAGGTTCTTACAAAGCATTAGAAAGCGGAAACCCAAGTGTAAATTCCCTTATCATTCCTCAGGAAATACATTCAAAATATATGTCGAAAATAAGTATCTATCGTATCCGCCACTGAATATATAACATCCAATACACTTTGCTGATACTAACTATACTCGAAAGTATATATAAAATGAATAGAGTTCTGATTTCACTGTAGGCTTATTAATTCGTGTCAAAATAAGAAGAATAGACAGTGTATATACAGTACATTGTGCATTTAAAAGTTAAATAACAGGCCTGAAGTAATATATATAGATGGAGGTAAGATGGAAGACTTTGAAAAGAAGTGTTTTCATTTCAAAATGTCAACTTTGAATTTGTCCTTTTTCTTCAAATTTGCCTTTTATATATTCGTTTGTTGTATACTCGCTTCGGCAAGACTAAAAAGCTCCGTCAGGAATAAAATGCATTTGAATTTAGGTAATGATAATTTACCCCACGTAGCCTAACACCCCAAAAAGTTTATAATATGTGATTTCTAGCACCCCCCCCCCCCTAAAAAAAATAATAATAAAAATAAATAAATAAAAATCATAAGCGTATCTACAAACTTGCATAATGTATCTGCTTTTACAAATACGAACTGGTCGGCAAAACATTATTCATCGAGTGATTGCCATGGCGAGCACGAAGAAGCAATAAAAAGGCTCACCTGTTAGACTGCTTTCGACAACAACAATATCTAAGAAATTTCTTGTCAACATACACTACATGGTAGGTAGGATGATTTAGCTAAATAGGATAACTCTTTCAATATTTTTCCCATATAAATCTCTTTCTTTTTTCGAATAATCTTTTAGATCTAGATTAGCTCCGTGTGCAGTCGATGCAAATACACTAACATGCCATCAATATTGCAATGCACTTAACATGAAAC
>NW_028234434.1:17510642-17513142 GCF_977035675.1 Penaeus japonicus
ACCCACTGCCAAGCCCTGGAGGAGAGGGACGGCCATTTCGGTTGGTTTATTATTTTCCTTTGGATTGTCTCTTTTTTTTTCTGGTTATTTCGGGTTATGCTTAATCCAAACTGTATTTTGTATGTTTATTTTCTTTCTATTATCATTTCGTCTTGCAGTGACCCTTTTGTTATGGACTTTGGTTTATATTACTTAATAACCCTTTAGATAAAATATTTAACTTGGGGAATTATGAAAGACTGTCATTTTCATTTGAGATGTGACCAGTAAGACAAGGTTATTAAAACAGTATGTACCATTATGTCATCTATGAATACCATACCACAGTACTACCTTTATTACTTATCATAATTTCTTGTTCCTTGTATATTGAGCAAGATAGAAGAGAATCACTTAAGAAGGAGAAGAAGAAGAAGAAGAAAGAAGATGGAGAAAGAGAAGAAGTAGAAAGAAGGAGAACAAGTATAAGAAAATAAAAACAAAAAGCAAAAGAACGAAAGAATCCAACCCAACAAAAGAAAGAAAGAAAAAACAAAACTCAAAAAGCTCACCTCGAACACCGAATGGAAGGACAGAGCAAGAATGACCAACAAGGAGCGCAGATTGGAGGCCAGCCCTTTGCTTCCGAGTTTGCCAATGTTGAGGTGGGAGTGGCCGTGGCCATGGCCGCCGTGTCCAACTGCCTCGGGGACGGCGCTGCTGGACGAGGTCGTCACGGGCACCACCTGAGGGAGAGCGGGGCGGCGCGGTTAGCACGGGAGGAGGCGCTGAGGGTGGGGTGGGATGGGGTGGGGTGGGGTGGGGAAGGGAAGGGGGAGGGGAAGGGGAAGGGGGCTGCGGGGATCTGGTTTGCACTGATGCGTACGTTGCGAAGGATAGGTTTATATTCTGCATATATGAATGCACGAATATGCATATACGTGGATGCATATGCAAACACACAGACACATACACAAATAACTATATACATATATATATATATATATATATATATATATATATATATATATATATATATATATATATATATATATATATATATATATATATATATGTATATATATATATATATATAAGTGTGTGTGTGTGTGTATATGTGTGTGTGTATATAAATGTCTCTCTCTCTCTCTCTCTCTCTCTCTCTCTCTCTCTCTCTCTCTCTCTATATATATATATATATATATATATTATATATATATATATATATACACACAACACACACACACACACAACACACACACACACACACACACAACACATATATATATATATATATATATATGTATATATATATATATGTATGTATGTATGTATATGTATATATATATATATATATATATATATATATATATATATATATATATATATATATATATATATATATATATATATCCATACGTACATATATACATATATACATAAATATGTAATATAAATATTGTTATTATTATTATCATTATTATCATATGTATATATATATATATATATATATATATATATATATATATATATATATATATATACATCTATATGTGTATTTATATATATATGTCTGTGTGTGTGTGTGTGTGTATCTATCTATCTATCTATCTATCTGTCTATCTCTCTTCTCTCTCTCTCTCTCTCTCTCTCTCCTCTCTCTCTCTCTCTCTCTCTTCTCTCTCTCTCCTCTCTCTCTCTCTCTCTCTCTCTCTCTCTCTCTCTCCCCCCCCCCCCCCTCTCTCTCTCTCTCTCTCTCTCTCTCTCTCTCTATATATATATATATATATATATATATATATATATATATATATATATATATATATATATATATATATATATACATATATATATACATATACATATACATACATATATATATATACACATACACACATATCTATACACATCTATGTGTGTGTGTGTGTGTGTGTGTGCGTGTGTGAAAGTGTGTGTGTGTGATTTTTTACATAGTGTACACATACACAGATCCACACATATTACAATACAATCTAAATACGGAAACATGAATATTGGAAGATTGGAAACACATTCAAGTAAGTTTCTTTTCGCACAAAGGTTGTGCGCCGTTTCACACAGACACAGAAACGTGCGCGCGCGCGCGTGCGCGAACTCTTAGAACTAATTAGAACAGTGAATGTGCAGCGAGTGAAACATGCATCCACTAGGTGCACGTGCGTGTCATGCAAATACAGTGTGCCACGTCCTTGTCGCATGGTCGTGTATTCATGACGGGCGAAGCAAATAACATGACACGTACCATTATTGTGTCAAGCCAGTTCCTCCCTCCCCCTTCACTTCTCCGAGCGGTTGGAAATGTCTCACGCACTCAACTGTCGCGGCTTGGTTTTTCGCTCTCTCTCTGTCTCTCTCTCTCTCTCTCTCTCTCTCTCTCTCTCTCTCTCTCTCTCTCTCTCTCTCTCTCTCTCTCTCTCTCTCTCTCTCTCTCTCTCTCTCTCTCTCGCTCTCTCTCACCATTTGTTTTTCTCTCTCTTTATAC
>NW_028234434.1:17518142-17520642 GCF_977035675.1 Penaeus japonicus
CCCCTCCCCTTCCCCCTCCCCTCCCCTCCCCTCCCCCTCCCCCTCCCAATCTTTCACTTTCACACTCACGCCCTCACGCGACCTCCGTTTCCTCATTAATGGGTCATTAATCGCCGCCTTGCCCCATTACCTGTGATGACCTATTAACCGTAGACAAAAGTCTTTCGTGTCATTGTTGCAAATGATCAACATGTCGCAACTTATTCTGCACGTAGCAACATAACAGAAGGATGTAGAGCCAGATGGCGAAGACTTTGAGGTAAATTTAAAAAGTCTAATTAAATGGCCGTTTGATAAGACGCCTAATCAGGTAAAATTTGATTGATTAGTCTTATCACGTTAATAATGAGGGTCGCTTTTAAGGCTACCTAACTTTTTTTTCCGGAAGAAGTGAGTGAGATGTAAGGAGGGGAAAACAAGTGAGGTCGGGAGGAGAAATTGGAGGTGAAAGAGAGAGAGAGAGAGATAAGGAGGGTGAGTAAATGAGACGGACAGAAAGAGAGAGAGAGAGAGAGAGATAAGGAGGGTGGGGAAATGAGAGGAATAGAAAGAGAGAGAGAAAGAGAGAGAGAGAGAGAGAGGAAGAGTGAGAGAGAGAGAGAGAGAGAGAGAGAGAGAGAGAGAGAGAGAGAGAGAGAGAGAGAGAGAGAGAGAGAGAGAGAGAGAGAGGTGAGAGAGAGAGAGAGAGAGAGAGAGAGAGAGAGAGAGAGAAAGAAACAGAGAAAAAAGAGTAAGAGAAAGAAAGAGAAAGTGTGTATGTGTGTGAGAGAAAGATAGAGAAAAAAAGAGAAAAAGAAAACAGAAAGAGAGAAGAAATAAAACAGAAGACAGAGCGAAAAGAGCGAAAACAGACAACAGAGAGAGAGAGAACAGGAGATAAAGAGAAACAATGAAAACATAGAACAGACAGATATAGAGCTCACAGACTCCGCAAAGCCAGAGAAAACACTCACAAGAGGCTACAGAACGCACAGTCACCCTTGACACTACACCACAACAGTAGGTTGCTACAACGTGACAAGTAGAACACCAGCCGGCACACTATGACAGCAACCTCCCCCCCCCCATCACCCCACCACTACCCCCTCAGCCTTCCCTGTCCTCCTTTAGAGATTATCTAAACACTTTACTTTTTGCCTTTAATATATATATATATACATACATATATATATATATATATATATATATATATATATATATATATATATATATATACATATATATTTATACATATGTACAGTACATGTATATATATATATATATATATATAATATATATATATATATATATATATATATATATATATATATTATATTTATACATACATAATTACATACATATATATATATATATATATATATATATTATATATTATATATATATATATATATATATATTTATGCATATATATATATTCTTTTTTTTTCGTTTTTTTTCTTTTCCAAGGACTACATTAAATGGTTGCATAAAGCGAATGTATCCTGCGTTGAAGAGGTCATTGAACGTTCCTATTATAAAGTAAGGATATATCAGACAGAGAAACACATGATCTATAGTACATGTTAATATGTTTTCCCTAATTAACATACATAAATATGAATAGATAATTAATGACGCGTGTAGCGTGTGACACACATATGCACACGCAAATAAACACGTATGTATACTCATCCACACACACACACACACACACACACATACACACACACACACACGAACACACGTTCACACATACACACACAGTACACACACTCACAAACAAGCCCATCATTCCTACACAAAACAGCGTCTGGTCAAAGTAACACAAAATCTCTTCAAAGTAACACAAAATCTCTTCAAAGTAACACAAATTCTCTTCAAAGTAACAAATTCTCTTCAAAGTAACACAAATACTCTTCAAAGTAACACAAATTCTCTTCAAAGTAACGCAACTTCTCTTCAAAGTAACACAAATTCTCTTCAAAGTAACACAAATTCTCTTCAAAGTAACGCAACTTCTCTTCAAAGTAACACAAAATCTCTTCAAAGTAACGGAAAATCTCTTCAAAGTAACACAAATTCTCTTCAAAGTAACACAAATTCTCTTCAAAGTAACACAAATTCTCTTCAAAGTAACACAACTTCTCTTCAAAGTAACACAAATTCTCTTCAAAGTAACGCAATATCTTGTTTTCAAAGGAGACTCTATCACCGACTACGGCCATTGTGGTGAGATCCGAGGTAAACAAGATGTTAATGGCGAGTTTTCGATCTTTCTGAAGGTGTGTTTCGACCTTATGGTTCCGCTGTAGAGAGAGAATGGGGGGGAGGGGTGGTATTATCTTGTCATTCGTGGTTTTATTGCGTTATCCGAGCCATACATTACGTGCGTCTATTTTTCAAGTCAAAATAGTGAAAAGTCGTTCACACACGCATGGACACACACACACACACACACACACACACACACACGCACACACACACACGCACACACACACACAACACACACACACGCGCGCGC
>NW_028234434.1:17525642-17528142 GCF_977035675.1 Penaeus japonicus
TCTATCTATCCATCTATCTATCTATCTATCCATCTATCTATCTATCTATCTATCTATCTATCTATCTATCTATCCATCTATCTATCTATCTATCTATCTATCTATCTATCTATCTATCTATCTATCTATCTATCTATCTATCTATCTATCTATCTATCTATCTATCTATCTATCTATCTATCTATCTATCTATCTATCTATCTATCTATCTATCTATCTATCTATCTATCTATCTATCTATCTATCTATCTATCTATCTATCTATCTATCTATCTATCTATCTATCTATCTATCTATCTATCTATCTATCTATCTATCTATCTATCTATCTATCTATCTATCTATCTATCTATCTATCTATCTATCTATCTATCTATCTATCTATCCATCTATCTATCTATCTATCTATCTATCTATCTATCCATCTATCTATCTATCTATCTATCTATCTATCTATCTATCTATCTATCTATCTATCTATCTATCTATCTATCTATCTATCTATCTATCTATCTATCTATCTATCTATCTATCTATCTATCTATCTATCTATCTATCTATCTATCTATCTATCCATCTATCTATCTATCCATCTATCTATCTATCTATCTATCTATCCATCTATCTATCTATCTATCTATCTATCTATCCATCTATCTATCTATCTATCTATCTATCTATCCATCTATCTATCTATCTATCTATCTATCTATCCATCTATCTATCTATCTATCTATCTATCTATCTATCTATCTATCTATCTATCTATCTATCTATCCATCTATCTATCTATCTATCTATCTATCTATCTATCTATCTATCTATCTATCCATCTATCTATCTATCTATCTATCTATCTATCTATCTATCTATCTATCTATCTATCTATCTATCTATCTATATATATATATATATATATATACATGTATATATACATGCATGTATCTATCGGTATCTCTCTTTATATCTATCTATCTATCTATCTATCTATCTATCTATCCATCTACCTATCTACCTATCTGCCTATCTATCTCTCTCTCTCTCTCTCTCTCTCTCTCTCTCTCATCTTCCCTCCTCTCTCCCCTTCCTCTCCTCTCTCTCTCTCTCTCTCTCTCTCTCTCTCTCTCTCTCTCTCTCTATATATATATATATATATATATATATATATATATATATATATCCATCTACCTATCTGCCTATCTATCTATCTATCTATCTATCTATCTACATACCTATCTATCTATCCATCTATCTATCTATCTATCTATCTAGAGAGAAAAAAACGAGAGAAATAAGAATGATAAAGGCCAAATCGAACGAGTCAAAAAGATGAGGAGAGGGAGACAGACAGACAGACAGAGAGAAAGGCATATAGAGGCAACAAGAACAAACAAACAACAACAAAAAAGAGACCTTGAATGCAAAATACAAAGAAATCCAATGATGCACACAACGATGAGGTCACCCATTGGAATTACAGACAAAAAACAAAAAAATAACAACAAAGATCACCGCATTCACCCTCATAAAAAAAATAAAAAAAAATAATGGCGTGCGTGTCTCTATGTATGGAAGGGGTAGGGGAGGGAGTGGGGGTGGGGGAAGGGGCGAAGGGAACAGGGTGAGGGGGAGGCAGGGAGTGGGTAGGGAGAGGGACGAAAAGAAAAGGGAGAGAGGGAAGGGAGAAGGGAGATGGACGAAAAGAAAAGAGAGAGAGGGAAGGGAGAAAGGGAAGGGAGGATAGAAATGAGGGAAGGGAGAAAGGGAAGGGAGGATAGAAATGAGGGAAGGGAGAAGGGAAAGGGAGGAGAAAAGGCGGTAAGGGAGAGGAGAGGCAGGGAGAAGAGGGGAAATAGGAGTAGGGAAAGTTGGGAGAAAGAGGAAGAGGAATGGGTAGAGAGAGAGGGGGGAGGGGGGAGAGGAGAGAGATTAAAGAGGAGACACGAAAAGGGGAGAAATGGAGAATAGGGGAGAGAAGCAGAGAGGAAAAGAGGAGGGAGAGGGGGTAAGGGGGGGTGAGGGAGAGAGGAGGGGGGAAATAGGTAGAGGGGTCATTATGCCAACCGGAAGTGGACCGTCGGAGCTGGCCATGCTTTACACAGGGCGTTTCCGGTCCACTCCCTTACGCGCGCGCTATTCCAGTGAAGGTCCTTCCCCCCTTCTCTCTTACTCTCCCCCCATACCCAATTCCTCTCTCCCACCTTCCCCCGCTTCCCCGCCCTTCGCCCTTTCACCGATCGTGCTTCCCCTCTCCTCTTCCCCCCTCTTCTCCCCCTCTCTCCTCCCCTTCCCCCCTCTTCTCCCCCTCTCTCTTCCCCTTCCATCCTCCTTCCTCTCTTCTAGTCTTCCCACTTTCTCCTCTTCTCTCTTCGCCTCTTCCCCTCCTTTCCTCCTCTTCTCTCCACTTCCCACCCTCCCCCCTTCCCCCTCCCCACCCTCCTCCCTAATGAAAATGATGATGATAATAATGATGATGATGATGATGATGGCGAGCCCGCCT
>NW_028234434.1:17538142-17540642 GCF_977035675.1 Penaeus japonicus
AAAGAAAAATAGCAAGACGGAATATTTTTTTTGCCCGACCTCTCTCTCTCCCTCCTCACTCTCATCATTCCCTTCCTCCTCTTCCTCTCTTCCCTCGCCTCTCTTCTTCCCCTTTCACGATCCACCTGTCCTTCAATTGCACGTTCCCACGCCGCCAAACTCCCAAGGAAATCGACCCAGGTTGCAAAATACGGCGAGGCAACACATCAAAGTCATGGGCTGTTGCAGACTCCGAGAAGAAGCCGTTTGACACGCTTCCTTCTGTACTTCCGAGGAATATGTGCGATTTTTTTTTGTATTTCTTATCTTTCTCTCTCTTTCTTTCTTTCTTTCTCTTTCTCTCGCTGTTATTTAGTCACTCCCTCTGCCCCCGCCCTCTCTCTTTTTCTCTTTCTCTCTCTCTCTCTCTCTCTCTCTCTCTCTCTCCCTTTTCTACCTCTCGCATGCAAATTTCACTTATCGCACAGCTGGCAACGCACACTTCTTCCACTCAATTTAGCACCATCGTCTGCATGACCTACCGGGTATTATTAACGATATTTTACGTATACGAAGTCGATCTCTTGGGTTATGAAGTGAATTCGATTTTTTAAAAAGATAGACGGTGACATATCTAGTCCTAGAAATCATGCACACGCGACTTAAAACAGATCGATTATATATCTGTTGCTCTGGGAAGGAAAAAGTGTTACGAGGCATCAGTTCCCACGTGTGATTGAACGTCGACTGTATATGTCTGTAAATCCACCACACCATTATATGTAAATAGCGTTTCATCACTGCGCAACGCGTATACGAGCTCCCTTTCTTTTTCTTTCTTTATTCACACACACATACACATAAACATGTTAAAGCACACTCTTTTTTTCTCTCTCTCTCTTTCTCTTTTTTTTTTTCTCTCTCTCTCTCTCTCTCTCTCTCTCTCTCTCTCTCTCTCACCCTTCCTCCCTCTCTCCCACTCCCTTCCTCCCTCCCCTCCTACTCCCCCTCTCCCTCCCTCCCTCTCTTTCCCTCCCGCAATCCCTCTTTCCCCCGAAAATGACTCACAAGCATTAAAAAAAAAAAAAAAAAAAGGAAAAATCACGCGTCCCTATTTTAAACCGAGGTGCCTTCAGCACGCTCTTTCTATTTTAAAGCGTGCCTTACTTGTCTCTCTCCTTTGGCTGGTACGAGTCCCCTTTCCTCTATGATTGTGGGACATCGACCTGCTTGGATTAATCTACAGTTTTAGATCGCGATCGTAAACATGATCTTTATTCTCATATTAGTGTAACGTTCATGGCAAGTTTAATGAGGTGCTTGGGTTTCCTGTTCTGTGAGGATATTTTGGCTCGGGTGACCTATTTTGTGCTTCGTTTCAGAGCGTGGTTAATTATGTTGCTATGGTAGGTGTTGGTAGTTGTAATAGTAGTAGTGGTAGTAGTAATAGTAGTAATAGTATTAGGAGTTGTTGTTGTAGTAGTAGGGTAGTGGTGGTAGTATCAGTGTAGTATGATGATTATAATGATAATGATGATGATGGTGATGATGATAGGGATTGTGATAGTGATAGTGATAGTGATGATGATGATGATCAAAGTGATGACGATGACGATGATGTCGATGATGATGAAAAAAACAACAACAAGAAAACGAGACCAATAAAGATTGTTAATGGTATACCGTAAACGTCTTGGAGCTATTTCTGTCCCACATCAATCTTATCAAATGACCCAAAATGCCATAAAAACAGCTGACTACAAAATTACCCAAATAAAAATGATTAAGTAGACGGTTATAGTAAAAATAAACATCAGATTATTTAGAGAAAATTGTTTCCAGTTCTTATTACAAATTTTGAAATTTCATTTTTTTTCATTGTTTTTTTCTCTCTATCATTTTAGATATTAAAGTATGTATCTATGTTTATATGCCTATTGTTTATTGTTAATATTGTTAAATATATCGTTATTTGTCATTATAATTTAAATCATCCCTGGAGTTACTTTTGTTATATTATCCTCATTAAAGCACTAATCGTCATTATGATGATATTATTAATATTAACACTTATATCTTATCATCATCATAATTTTTCATTGTTAGGATCAATATCATCCAATATTTCATTAATATATTAGTTTGTTTCTGCATATATTCACTCATCTTTTCGTCTATGTACTTCACCTCTCTTTCTTATCATCCTTCTATCATCATAAGGATGGTGAAAGGGGGGGGGGGCAATAAAAGAAATATATTAAGACAAAATGGTTCAGTTCGGACGACAGGAGTGGTCCGCATGTGACAACTCAATGGATGAACACGCGTGCAAGTTGAAACACTTACATATTAGCAGACAGCCGTTCACGCTAAATCTCGGTGCAAAAAACCCTGCCACAAACTATTTCATAGAACACCTAAGATGCAAAATAGGCACTGTGCCAACAACACCCCCCCTACACTCACTCTCCCCCCTTACCCCCCACCCCCGGCCCTCGAAAACCAGCCGTGACAGTCAATC